>NC_052321.1:5185329-5463957 GCF_016432855.1 Salvelinus namaycush
CTGATAATGGACCTGTATAGACATCTGACTACAACTGATAATGGACCTGTAGTAGACATCCTGACTACACTGATAATGGACATGTAGTAGGACATCCTTGACTACACCTGATAATGGACCTGTAGTAGACATCCTGACTACACTGAATAATGGACCTGTAGTAGACATCCTGACTACACCTGTATAATGGATCTGTAGTAGACATCCTGACTTACACTGATAATGGATCTGTTGTAGACATCCTGACTACACTGATAATGGACCTGTAGGTAGAAAAAAAAAAACTTCCTGACTACACTGATAATGGACCTGTATAGACATCCGGACTACACTGATAATGGACCGGTAGGTAGACATCCTGACTACACTGAATAAATGGAACCTGTATAGACAGCCTGACTAACACTGATAATGGACCTGTAGTAGACATCCGGACTACACTGATAATGACCTGTATAGACAGCCTTGACTACACTGATAATGGATCTGTATAGACATCCTGACTACAACTGATAATGGACTGTATAGACATCCTGACTACACTGATAATGGACCTGTGTAGACATCCTGACTACACTGTAATGGACCTGTATAGACATCCTGACTACACTGATAATGGACCTGTATAGACATCCTGACTACACTGATAATGGACCTGTATAGACATCCTGACTACACTGATAATGGACCTGTATAGACATCCTGACTACACTGATAATGGACCTGTATAGACATCCTGACTACACTGATAATGGACCTGTATAGACATCCTGACTACACTGATAATGGACCTGTATAGACATCCTGACTACACTGATAATGGACCTGTATAGACATCCTGACTACACTGATAATGGACCTGTATAGACATCCTGACTACACTGATAATGGACCTGTATAGACATCCTGACTACACTGATAATGGACCTGTATAGACATCCTGACTACACTGATAATGGACCTGTAGTAGACATCCTGACTACACTGATAATGGACCTGTATAGACATCCTGACTACACTGATAATGGACCTGTATAGACATCCTGACTACACTGATAATGGACCTGTATAGACATCCTGACTACACTGATAATGGACCTGTATAGACATCCTGACTACACTGATAATGGACCTGTATAGACATCCTGACTACACTGATAATGGACCTGTATAGACATCCTGACTACACTGATAATGGACCTGTATAGACATCCTGACTACACTGATAATGGACCTGTGTAGACATCCTGACTACACTGATAATGGACCTGTGTAGACATCCTGACTACACTGATAATGGACCTGTGTAGACATCCTGACTACACTGATAATGGACCTGTATAGACATCCTGACTACACTGATAATGGACCTGTATAGACATCCTGACTACACTGATAATGGACCTGTAGTAGACATCCTGACTACACTGATAATGGACCTGTATAGACATCCTGACTACACTGATAATGGACCTGTGTAGACATCCTGACTACACTGATAATGGACCTGTATAGACATCCTGACTACACTGATAATGGACCTGTATAGACATCCTGACTACACTGATAATGGACCTGTATAGACATCCTGACTACACTGATAATGGACCTGTATAGACATCCTGACTACACTGATAATGGACCTGTATAGACATCCTGACTACACTGATAATGGACCTGTATAGACATCCTGACTACACTGATAATGGACCTGTATAGACATCCTGACTACACTGATAATGGACCTGTATAGACATCCTGACTACACTGATAATGGACCTGTGTAGACATCCTGACTACACTGATAATGGACCTGTGTAGACATCCTGACTACACTGATAATGGACCTGTATAGACATCCTGACTACACTGATAATGGACCTGTATAGACATCCTGACTACACTGATAATGGACCTGTATAGACATCCTGACTACACTGATAATGGACCTGTATAGACATCCTGACTACACTGATAATGGACCTGTGTAGACATCCTGACTACACTGATAATGGACCTGTGTAGACATCCTGACTACACTGATAATGGACCTGTGTAGACATCCTGACTACACTGATAATGGACCTGTGTAGACATCCTGACTACACTGATAATGGACCTGTATAGACATCCTGACTACACTGATAATGGACCTGTATAGACATCCTGACTACACTGATAATGGACCTGTATAGACATCCTGACTACACTGATAATGGACCTGTATAGACATCCTGACTACACTGATAATGGACCTGTATAGACATCCTGACTACACTGATAATGGACCTGTATAGACATCCTGACTACACTGATAATGGACCTGTATAGACATCCTGACTACACTGATAATGGACCTGTATAGACATCCTGACTACACTGAAAATGGACCTGTGTAGACATCCTGACTACACTGATAATGGACCTGTGTAGACATCCTGACTACACTGATAATGGACCTGTATAGACATCCTGACTACACTGATAATGGACCTGTATAGACATCCTGACTACACTGATAATGGACCTGTGTAGACATCCTGACTACACTGATAATGGACCTGTATAGACATCCTGACTACACTGATAATGGACCTGTATAGACATCCTGACTACACTGATAATGGACCTGTATAGACATCCTGACTACACTGATAATGGACCTGTATAGACATCCTGACTACACTGATAATGGACCTGTATAGACATCCTGACTACACTGATAATGGACCTGTATAGACATCCTGACTACACTGATAATGGACCTGTATAGACATCCTGACTACACTGATAATGGATCTGTGTAGACATCCTGACTACACTGATAATGGACCTGTGTAGACATCCTGACTACACTGATAATGGACCTGTGTAGACATCCTGACTACACTGATAATGGACCTGTATAGACATCCTGACTACACTGATAATGGACCTGTGTAGACATCCTGACTACACTGATAATGGACCTGTATAGACATCCTGACTACACTGATAATGGACCTGTATAGACATCCTGACTACACTGATAATGGACCTGTATAGACATCCTGACTACACTGATAATGGACCTGTGTAGACATCCTGACTACACTGATAATGGACCTGTATAGACATCCTGACTACACTGATAATGGACCTGTATAGACATCCTGACTACACTGATAATGGACCTGTATAGACATCCTGACTACACTGATAATGGACCTGTATAGACATCCTGACTACACTGATAATGGACCTGTATAGACATCCTGACTACACTGATAATGGGCCCTGTATAGACATCCTGACTACACTGATAATGGACCTGTGTAGACATCCTGACTACACTGATAATGGATCCTGTGTAGACATCCTGACTACACTGATAATGGACCTGTGTAGACATCCTGACTACACTGATAATGGACCTGTGTAGACATCCTGACTACACTGATAATGGACCTGTGTAGACATCCTGACTACACTGATAATGGACCTGTGTAGACATCCTGACTACACTGATAATGGACCTGTATAGACATCCTGACTACACTGATAATGGACCTGTATAGACATCCTGACTACACTGATAATGGACCTGTGTAGACATCCTGATTACACTGATAATGAACCTGTGTAGACATCCTGACTACACTGATAATGGACCTGTATAGACATCCTGACTACACTGATAATGGACCTGTGTAGACATCCTGACTACACTGATAATGGACCTGTATAGACATCCTGACTACACTGATAATGGACCTGTGTAGACATCCTGACTACACTGATAATGGACCTGTGTAGACATCCTGATTACACTGATAATGGACCTGTGTAGACATCCTGACTACACTGATAATGGACCTGTATAGACATCCTGACTACACTGATAATGGACCTGTATAGACATCCTGACTACACTGATAATGGACCTGTGTAGACATCCTGACTACACTGATAATGGACCTGTATAGACATCCTGACTACACTGATAATGGACCTGTGTAGACATCCTGACTACACTGATAATGGACCTGTATAGACATCCTGACTACACTGATAATGGACCTGTATAGACATCCTGACTACACTGATAATGGATCTGTATAGACATCCTGACTACACTGATAATGGACCTGTATAGACATCCTGACTACACTGATAATGGATCTGTATAGACATCCTGACTACACTGATAATGGACCTGTATAGACATCCTGACTACACTGATAAAGGACCTGTATAGACATCCTGACTACACTGATAATGGACCTGTATAGACATCCTGACTACACTGATAATGGACCTGTATAGACATCCTGACTACACTGATAATGGACCTGTATAGACATCCTGACTACACTGATAATGGATCTGTATAGACATCCTGACTACACTGATAATGGACCTGTATAGACATCCTGACTACACTGATAATGGATCTGTATAGACATCCTGACTACACTGATAATGGATCTGTATGGACATCCTGACTACACTGATAATGGATCTGTATAGACATCCTGACTACACTGATAATGGACCTGTATAGACATCCTGACTACACTGATAATGGACCTGTATAGACATCCTGACTACACTGATAATGGACCTGTATAGACATCCTGACTACACTGATAATGGACCTGTATAGACATTCTGACTACACTGATAATGGACCTGTATAGACATCCTGACTACACTGATAATGGACCTGTATAGACATCCTGACTACACTGATAATGGACCTGTATAGACATCCTGACTACACTGATAATGGACCTGTATAGACATCCTGACTACACTGATAATGGACCTGTATAGACATCCTGACTACACTGATAATGGACCTGTATAGACATCCTGACTACACTGATAATGGACCTGTATAGACATACTGACTACACTGATAATGGACCTGTATAGATATCCTGACTACACTGATAATGGACCTGTATAGATATCCTGACTACACTGATAATGGACCTGTATAGACATCCTGACTACACTGATAATGGACCTGTATAGACATCCTGACTACACTGATAATGGACCTGTATAGACATCCTGACTACACTGATAATGGACCTGTATAGACATCCTGACTACACTGATAATGGACCTGTATAGACATCCTGACTACATTGATTGCTGGCTGGGAGGACTGGTAGAGGAACTTCAGTCTGCCTCCAGGACAGGTCCACTCTTTTCATGTCTCATTAAAAAACAGATGAAGATGATTTGAGATGGAGACAGGTGAGATTTCGAAAACCCATTTACAGACTACATGGAAAAACATAGAGTAAACCCACACAGCACTTCGGAAGGTAACTGGTATAGGATACACTGTTGAAGTATTGTGGTCGTATTTGCTGCGTGGAGCTGTATCTGACTATATTGGACTGATTATTATTATCAATGAATTACTGGATGTATTTTGTCAGGTTCTGGTGGGACAGTGAGGGTGTGTTTACACAGAGGGTTGAACTTCTAAGGCACTCTCTTGTCTCATGTCATCTGTAACAAAAGTGAAGTGAAAGAGGCCCCCTTTTGATCCCTTCAGATTTGGGAAATACTCAAGAGTTTTTTTTTTTCGTGTGATAATATGCCATCAACGAGCTTGGGAGGCCTAGAGAGAGGAGCCTAGCCCATTCATTCTCATTCATTTGTGTTTCTAATTAAATGTCAGTGGTGCTAAACATTGGTAGTTAAGTGGCCACACCCCCACACGTTCTTAAACCCAATTAAAAATAACATTTTTTTGTTTTGTTTTGTACACAGTCAAATTAGAATGCACAGGACTGAATGAGAGAAAACAGACAGGCTGCAAGCGTCAACGGCGTCACAGCTCGTCAAATTAGAAAGCGAGTCTTTTTTTGACGTGTCCACCCAGAGCAATGCTGGTATAATAAGCAAGTCATTGCTTGGGTCATTTGTAGAAAAGGAGTGAGAGGAATTGTTATGGTTTTCTCTATGCTAAGTAAACTAAAGACACAGTTTAAAATGTATTGGGCTGTAAGCTAAGGTTTTTCAGGGCTTCATCTTATAGCTAGAGGGCTCCTGATATCTCCAGGAATGATTAGCATAATTTTAGACTTTGGTTGTCTAGTACTGTCTTTTTGCTAGCTAAGGCCTGTCTTTCTGCTAGCCTTCTTGGTGTGTGAACTGCTGGCTCACTATTAACTGGCAATTTGTGTTTGTTGTTGTTTTGGTAATCAGTGGCTGTATTGGAGGGGGAGTGGTTTCTCCTCTCCTAGGCAATCAGCAAACTAGGGGAGTGGTTTCTCCTCTCCTAGGCAATCAGTAATTAGTGCAGGGAGGTGTGCTCTTCACTTTTGGAAGGCAATTAGCAATTAGTATTAGTACTTCAGTCTCCCCTGTTTTCTCAGTGGCAGTTGTAAGTGGTGGTCCCGTCACTGAAACAAAGACGGTTCTGTGGAGTTGTTAGAGGATGAAGAGAGAGGAAGGCTCCACTCTCTCACTTGAGTGTCATACCTAGTTATTTTAATATCTAGCCTTGTCAACTACGTGTGTTTTCTAAACCAGTTCACTCTCATCCTTTTAGGCTTTAGAAGACGCTCCCCGCCCCTTGACTGCAACCCTTTTAATTTAGTGTACCCTGAGCACCCAACCCATGTGGAATTCCTGCTCTCTGACCGTGTTTGACACTGCCGATCTGTGGTCAAGAATGCCGAGTTCATCTCAGCCTATGCTGCCCTTCAGTTCCTTGACTTTTTGGCCCTGACGGAGACCTGGATCACCCCAGAAAACACTGCTACTCTAGCTGCTCGCTCTTCATCTGACTACGTTTTTTATCTCATAGTCCGAGAGCAGCTGGTCATCACGGGGGTGGCACAGGTCTACTCATTTCTCTTAAGTGATTTTCTATTTTCTCCCTCTCACTTGTCCATCTGCTCATTTGAATTCCATGCTGTCACTGTCACTTGTTCGCTCAAGTTTAACATTGTCATCTATTGCCCACCAGGTGTCCTGAGAGTTCCTCAATGAGCTTGACACCTTGACAAGCAAATTTCCTGGCAATGGCTGACTTGTCTTCTTGTGGACTTCGACATCCGCCTTCGATGAATTTCTTTCCAACTTTCTCTGTCTGCTCCTTGCCTCTTTGGACCTCACCCTTTTCCCAGGCAGGCAATACGCTACTAATCTCACTGCAACCCCCCTCCAGGGCTCTGATCACTATATACTATGTGTGTACATACATACACTACTGTTCAAAAGTTTGGGGTCACTTAGAAATGTCCTTTTTTTTTTTTTTGTCCATTAAAATAACATTGATCAGAAATACAGTGTAGACATTGTTAATGTTGTAAATGATTTTTGGAAAATCTACATAGGCGTACAGAGGCCTATTACCAGCAACCATCACTCCTGTGTTCCAATGGCACGTTGTGTTAGCTAATCCAAGTTCATCATTTTAAAAGGCTAATTGATCATTAGAAAACCCTTTTGCAATTATATTGTCCTGATTTAAAAATAAATAAAACTGGCCTTCTTTAGACTAGTTGAGTATCTGGAGCATCAGCATTTGTGGGTTCGATTACAGGCTCAAAATGGCTAGAAACAAAGTACTTTCTTCTGAAACTCGTCAGTCTATTCTTGTTCTGAGAAATGAAGGCTATTATAATTATATTATATATAACAACTCTCCTTGTGTTTGTGAGCTAACGTAACAACTGTTTAGCGTAGACCGGTACTGTGGCTCCCTTTAGGACATATGAGGTGAGTCCAAAAAGGATCTCACAACAATCATTCACAAGGGTTACATAGCGAACGTAACAAATACAACTGTTTTATTAGGGATTCTCATTACACTGCGTAGCGTATATCGACTTAATTGTATGTGAATTGATGCCGTCTCTGTGTGATTTTTTTGGGGGGGGCTTTACGGTGAAAATAGCACCTGTATTTTTCCAAGAAGAGTTGAGGTACTGTAGTATTGGTAGTTCCAGCACCTTGTATGCTGGTTCTATTATATATTGTACATGGCTACAGTATGATATTTCAGTAGGGTTTTATGTTTATATTATAAATAATAGTAGGGATTGTTCTCGTTCCCATCATTGCATGGAAACATTTTATGACACTTTTTTTGTGTGAAATAATCTCTCACTTAAATTTCAGCACAGAAAAGATTGCGATTTTGTATTTTGTTCCACATCTGAAGAATTAGTTGTTTTGTATTCATGCAACCATGGTTATAGCTTAAAGGGTTCAGCTGAAATAATCTGCAATGGGTACGGCTGGAGCACACAACCCCCTCAGTGTAGAGCTAGGTGACCCCCCCCCCCGTCATCATATGATTCTCCCTGGCACTTATGCATTTAAGGTGGGCTTCACACTCAAAGCATGATATTATTAACCATACCAAAAGCCCAAGCATATGGTTTACGATTGAGAATATGAAGAATTGCATGCAAACTAATGCATGATGGGTAATCTCTGAACAACTAGACCATGCCTCTGCACCAGAATCACTTCGTTTCAATCAGAAGGTCGAGTTGAAGTGAGACAGAATACCAGAAGTGAGAGGAAATCAGTCTTCCATACAATCCCAAAATATTCTGTGATGGAATCATGGATAATACCAACTGAAAATCTAACCCACATAGTTCCATCTGTCTCACCCTGCATGAACATCAGTATAATATAGCACTGTGTAATCTTGCCTTGGTTCTTAACTGCCCCCCAGTGGTATACTCTTAGAGCTACACCATTGTGGGAGAAAAGTGTTGAGCACAGCACAGTGTCTGCTGCCGTCACTTTGTGGGACCCTGCATGATTATTTGCATCAGGAAATACACATTGAATACACATTGAATACACATTGAATACACATTGAATACACATTGAATACACATTGTATTTCCTGTTTACTTTCAGTCAACACCAGATGAGATGAGAAGCAAGAGATCCTCCATTAACAACAAATCTTTTTTTTTGTTTGTTCTGTGTTTGTTGTACAATTTTAACTATATAATTGTCCCACTCCTATATTCATGTATTTCATTTCAATGTATTGACATAAAGTAAAACCAAGATATGTAAAAAGTTGGTGGATCGTTATTCAAAATGACCTAGCTGTAATTGCTGTCAAACGTGCGTCACTAGACAGTAAAAGATGGTTCCGCTTCTATGCAAGTGCTGTTCTTGGTACTGCCCAAAGAAGATATGCAGTAGGGCTTGTGTGTGTGTGTGTGTGTGTGTGTGTGTGTGTGTGTGTGTGTGTGTGTGTGTGTGTGTGTGTGTGTGTGTGTGTGTGTGTGTGTGTGTGTGTGTGTGTGTGTGTGTGTGTGTGTGTGTGTGTGTGTGTGAGAGAGAGAGTGAGTGAGAGTGAGAGAGAGAGAGAAATGTACAGTAGTAATGAGTCTTCTACCATTGGATCAAGTTCCCCATAATGTTTACGACTTGGACTGATATGCTGTTTAAGCCACGGACGATTTACAACCCTGTAAAACTAGCTTGGTGTCAGATTACCACGTAACCAGGGCAGTTTGTCCAGTTATATTGAGCTTGCTTTGGGACATTCAGGGCCTGGGTAGACATTCCAATCCCCAACAAGCAAGATGTTACTGGCATACAGCAGGAAAATGATCTTTGAATCAAAATTCTTCCTCTGACACTTTGTATGCCTCATTTTACTTAAGTACGTGCATTATTTTGGCAGTTACTGGTGTATAATTTCGAACAAATACAAAGTCTTTATTGCTTGGTGGAGAGAGGAGGATCAAGTGTACCGTGACATCATAGATATGTAGAGATGGGTTACACAGCTGGTGTTTTTAAATTAGCTTTGAACGTTGAACAAACTTTTAGTGTTTAATTAATAACAAACAATAATCAAGTAAGTTTTCAGTGTGAGTCAAATGATTGGCTTCAAGCGATGATATTAATGTATTTGTTTGTTAAATATATTTCTGTGAGGTGGTGGTACAGCTGAAGTTTACATACACTTAGGTTGGAGTCATTAAAACTTGTTATTCAACCACTCCACAAATTTCTTGTAAACAAACTATAGTTTTGGAAAGTCGGTTAGAACATCCACTTTGTGCATGACACAAGTAATTTTCCCAACAATTGTTTACAGACAGATTATTTTACTTATAATTCACTGTATCACAATTCCAGTGGATCAGAAGTTTACATACACTAAGTTGACTGTGCCTTTAAACAGCTTGGAAAATTCCAGAAAATGATGTCATGGCTTTAGAAGCTTCTGATAGGCTAATTGACATGATTTGAGGCAATTGGAGGTGTACCTGTGGATGTATTTCAAGGCCTACCTTCAAACTCAGTGCCTCTTTGCTTGACATCATGGGAAAATCAAAAGAAATCAGCCAAGACCTCAGAAAAGAAATGTAGACCTCCACAAGTCTGGTTCATCCCTGGGAGCAATTTCCAAACGCCTGAAGGTACCACATTCATCTGTACAAACAATAGTACGCAAGTATAAACACCATAGGACCACGCAGCCGTCATACCGCTCAGGAAGGAGATGCATTCTGTCTCCTAGAGATGAACGTACTTTGGTGGGAAAAGTGCAAATCAATCCCAGAACAGCAATGGACCCTGTGAAGATGCTGGAGGAAACAGGTACAAAAGTATCTGTATCCACACTAAAACAAGTCCTATATCGACATAACCTGAAAGTCCACTCAGCAAGGAAGAAGCCACTGCTCCAAAACCGCCATAAAAAAGCCAGACTAGCCTCCCGGGTGGCGCAGTGGTCTAGAGCACTGCATCGCAGTGCTAGCTGCGCCACCGGAGTCTCTGGGTTCGCGCCCAGGCTCTGTCGCAGCCGGCCGCGACCGGGAGGTCCGTGGGGCGACGCACAATTGGCTTAGCGTCGTCCGGGTTAGGGAGGGTTTGGCCGGTAGGGATATCCTTGTCTCATCGCGCTCCAGCGACTCCTGTGGCGGGCCGGGCGCAGTGCGCGCTAACCGAGGGGGGCGGGTGCACGGTGTTTCCTCCGACACATTGGTGCGGCTGGCTTCCGGGTTGGAGGCGCGCTGTGTTAAGAAGCAGTGCGGCTTGGTTGGGTTGTGCTTCGGAGGACGCATGGCTTTCGACCTTCGTCTCTCCCGAGCCCGTACGGGAGTTGTAGCGATGAGACAAGATAGTAATTACTAGCGATTGGATACCACAAAAATTGGGGAGAAAAGGGGATAAAATTTTAAAAATTTAAAATTAAAAAAAAGCCAGACTACAGTTTGCAACTGCACATGGGGACAAAAATTGTACTTTTTGGAGAAAATTGTCCTCTGGTCTGATGAAACAAAAATAGAAATGTTTGGCAATAATGACCATCGTTATGTATGGAGGAAAAGGCGGGAGGTTTGCAAGCCGAAGAACACCATCCCAACCGTGAAGCGCTGGGGTGGCAGCCTCATGTTGTGGGGGTGCTTTGCTGCAGGAGGGACTGGTGCACTTCACAAAATAGATGGCATCATGAGGGAGGAAAATGATGTGGACATATTGAAGCAACATCTCAAGACATCAGTCAGGAAGTTAAAGCTTGGTCGCAAATGGGTCTTCCAAATGGACAATGACCCCAAGCATACTTCCAAAGTTGTGGCAAAATGGCTTAAGGACAACAAAGTCAAGGTATTGGAGTGGCCATCACAAAGCCCTGACCTCAATTCTATGGAAAATTTGTGGGCAGAACTGAAAAAGCATGTGCGAGCAACGTGGCCTACAAACCTGACTCAGTTACACCAGCTCTGTCAGTAGGAATCGGCCAAAATTCACCCAACTTATTGTGGGAAGCTTGTGGAAGGCTACCCGAGACGTTTGATCCAAGTTAAACAATTGAAAGGCAAAGCTACCAAATACTAATTGAGTGTATGTAAACTTCTGACCCACTGGGAATGTGATGAAATAAATAAAAGCTGAAATAAATCATCCTCTCTACTATTATTCTGAGATGTAACATTCTTAAAATAAAGTGGTGATCCTAATTGACCTAAGACAGGGAATTTTTACTTGGATAGCACCACACTGGAATCTAGCTAGAAAATAGCACTTCACTAGAAACTAGCACCACACTGGAATCTAGCTAGAAAATAGCACTTCACTAGAAACTAGCACCACACAATAGAAACTAGCTAGAAACTAGCACCACACTAGATACTAGCACCACACACTATAAACTAGCTAGAAACTAGCACAACGCTTGAAACTTGTACCTCACTGGAAACTAGCTAGAAACTAGCACCACAGGATAAAATATAACCACACTAGAAACTAGCACCACACTAGAAAATGGCACCTAGAATCTAGCTAGTAAATAGCACAACACTAGAAATTAGCACCACAAAGGAAACTAGCTAGAAACTAGCACCACACTAGAAACTAGCACCACAAACTAGAACCTAGCACCTCACTAGAAACTAGCACCACAAACTAGAAACTAGCTAGAAACTAGCAACTCACTAGAAACTAGCACCACACACTAGCAACTAGCTAGAAACTAGCACCACACTGGAAACTAGCACCACACACTATAAACTAGCTAGAAACTAGCACTACGCTTGAAACTAGCTAGAAACTAGCACCACACTGGAAACTAGCTAGAAAGTAGCACTACACTGGAAACTAGCTAAAAACTAGCACCACACTGGAAACTAGCACCACACTAGAAACTAGCACCACACTAGAAACTAGCTAGAAACTAGCACCACACAAGAAACTAGCACCACAATAGAAACTAGCACCACACTAGAAACTAGCACCAGACTAGAAACTAGCACGACCCTGGAAAATAGCTAGAAAATAGCACCACACTAGAAACTAGCACCACATTGGAAAATAGCTAGAAAATAGCACAACACTAAAAACTAGCACCATACTAGAAACTAGCACCACACTAGAAACTAGCACCAAACTGGAAACTAGCTAGAAAATAGCACCACACAAGAAACTAGCACCACAATAGAAACTAGCACCTCACTAGAAACTAGCACCACACTAGAAACTAGCTAGAAACTAGCACCACACTGGAAACTAGCACCACACTGGAAACTAGCACCACACTAGAAACTAGCACCACACTGGAAACTAGCACCACACTGGAAACTAGCTAGAAACTAGCACCACACTGGAAAATAGCTAGAAAATCGCACCACACTAGAAACTAGCACCACACTGGAAACTAGCTAGAAACTAGCACCACACACTAGAAACTAGCACTATACAGGAAACTAGCTCCAAACAGGAAACTAGCACCACACTGGACACTAGCTAGAATCTAGCACCACACTGGAAACTAGCTAGAAACTAGCACCACACTAGAAACTAGCACCATACTTGAAACTAGCTAGAAAATAGCACCACACAGGAAACTAGCACCACACCAGAACAGAGGTTTGAAAACCATTCTATAAGATAATGTTAATGTTTATGTAGATGTTAAAGCCTTGTAATGTAACACTTGAATGTTCATGACTTTTAATGAATGTTGTCATCAAGTACAATGTGTTATACCTTTTAATCATGTCATGCTACTTATTCATCTCTTCCCATGCTCTACAGTAAGTAACTATAATGTTAAAACATTTCCATAGGTTTTTGGACACTTGTTTGTGAATGAGCATTAGTAATAAGCTCTATTTCTGTTTTAAATAGCATCCATTTTTATGAGCCTCACCAAGACACACCTTATGTTATGCATGGCCTTGTCACATAATCACATCCTAGTCTGGGTTTAGAGGCCACTATGGCAACCACTCTGTTATGAAAGCTATTACAAGATACATTATGAAATATCTTGCAGGTGACTGAGTGACATGTGGGCTGTCACACCACACAATAGTTTGTTAGGTCACTTCGCTCTACTGAACAATATAAATTTATTTATTTTCTTATCTTGTCTTTTTTTCCTATTAATGTATTACATTTTTTCAGCATCGTCAGAGAAACCGGCTTCCCTCTTCGGGACACGCCAAAACTCATGCATACCTTCCTAAATGCTGTGAGGACTATTAATAAAGTTAGCTTTTGTATGGTTTTAAAGATTCGAAGATTGTGATTTTAACCTGAGACTTGCCCCAGCATACAGAGAAAATGTTAATTTATAAAACATGACATGACATAAAATAAATTGCAACAGAGGTCTGTTTGGGTGACGTGAGCCATGGGTTATAAAATCCTCCTACCTCACAGCCTAAGAGTTTAAAAAATATATATATTTCACCTTTATCTAACCAGATAGGCCAGTTGAGAACAAGTTCTCATTTACAACTGCGACCTGGCCAAGCTAAAACTGTCACGTTCCTGACCTTATTTCCTTTGTTTAGTCTTTGTTTAGTTGGTCAGGACGTGAGCTGGGTGGGTGTAGTCTATGTTATGTGTCTCATTGGTTTAGGTGTGTCTGATTTGCCTGATATGGTTCTCAATCAGAGGCAGGTGTTTTACGTTGTCTCTGATTGGGAACCATATTTAGGTAGGCTGTGTTCACTGTTTGTTTGTGGGTGATTGTTCCTGTTCGTTGCGTTCTTTGTTTTATAGGTTCACATGTTCAGGACTGTAGCGTCGTTGGTTTCATTTTGTTTATTGTTTTTGTTCGTGTTTAATAAGTGTTCGAATAAATATGGATACATACCACGCTGCGATTTGGTCCGATCCTTGCTCCTCCTCAGACGAGAAGGATTACGACGTTCGTTACAAAAACAAAGCAGTGTGACAAAAACAACACAAAGTTACACATAAACAAACGTACAGTCAATAACACAATATACAAATATCTATGTACAATGTGTGCAAATGTAGAAGATTAGGGAGGTAAGGCAATAAATAGACCACAGAGGCAAAATAATTACAATTTAGCATTAACACTGGAGTGATAGATGTGCAGATGTTAATAAGAAAGAAAAACACAGGATAAGAAAATAAATACAGCCTAAGAGTTAAGCACTGATTTATTCACCTGTGCCTTATCCCCCTTATTTAAAAAAATAAAAAATATATTTAACCTTTATTTAACTAGGCAAGTCAGTTAAGAACAAATTCTTATTTACAATGACACTTATAACTCAGACACATGCAGTATTTCAATCAATCAATCATTTGTAAAGCTTATACTGTATGTCTAGACTTACTTAATGTACGTTTTTTATGCTATGATGTATATTGTTTTGTTTTGATCTCTCAGCATTTATAAAACATCTTCACTTCATTTAGAGCAGTTGGTTACGTCATGAAAACGACCTGAGGCTACGTGGTCCTTTGCCTTTTTAATAACATACACATTTGAAGCGATCAGAAAAGTGACGTTTGACATTTTTACAATGCTAATACCTTAACATACAGGTGTTTAGGGTTGTGATTGGTTAATGTTGGAGGAGATTTCCCCCCCATTTTTTTTGTCTTTTGTTCTTTTTAAACAGAAACATTGTGATTGTTTGAAATGTAAAGGGGGAAATATGAGACCAGTTTGGGCAGAACTGTTACCGTTTGACAAATATTATGTACTGTAAAGATTGATGCAGAAAACATGCAAAAAGGGAGTGGCTCACAATTTTTAAGGGATCAAGAAGTGAAACCAAACAGTAATGATAGACTAGTTGACAGTTGGTTGAACCATCAAATACAATGTTCTCAATTGTATTCCCCTAAAATGTAATCTTATTAAGTGTTTGACAGAGTTTGTACAGGATAGTATTTAATTATAATGCTGCTTATTAAACTGTCCGTCGTGATCTTGGTTGAGCCCATGCAACAGTGGGATAAACCACAGCTCCCCAGCACTTTTGATTTGGTTTAATAAAAAAATGTTGACACAAAAAGGTTGAAAAGAGGGACAACTGCCTTACCTCATGATTCTTCAACTCGTGCACAATTAGTAGCCTTCCAATCAAAGTTCTGCAGGCGTTGTGTGTGTGTGTGTTTGTGTGTATGTATGTGTGTGTGTGTGTATGTGTGTGTGTGTGCGTGCGTGCGTGTGTGTGCGTGAGTGTAAGTGTGAGTGTCTTGACCAGTTAGATTCACGTAAATCCATAAAGATAAATAGAGGACTCTAATGCCGTGGACCACGCTATTGAGGACTTTCACCATTTTGAAGTAGTCAACCAGGTCTACTATTTGAGAAGGTCCAGTCACACACATTTCCAAGATGGCAAATGTCAAAGGTCAAAGGTCCTGATGGATATAGTCATTAATGGGCTTAGTAACAAACCCACCCCTCGTAACCCATATGGAACCCCGTATTGACCCCGTTCTGGGTCCAGATCCGGTCCGCGGTCCGCCTGTTGAGTATATGGTCATCAGGAGTGATCAGCCAATGAATTATAATGGAAGGTAATCTCCATAACTGCAGGTGACAGTCAATCTCCAACATTGTCTTTATACCTGGTGGCAGTTCCATTCCAGGTGGCACTGGTCTGTACACAGACACTCACACATACTTACACATACTTACACATACTTACACATACACACACCTTGGTAAACATTTGTGATGCTACATTTAATACAAGCACATTCTGCTACTGCTCCATATACCCTGCTGCTACTGCTGCATATACCCTGCTGCTACTGCTCCATATACCCTGCTGCTACTGCTACACATACCCTGCTGCTACTGCTCCATATACCCTACTGCTACTGCTCCATATACCCTGCTGCTACTGCTCCATATACCCTACTGCTACTGCTCCATATACCCTGCTGCTACTGCTGCATATACCCTGCTGCTACTGCTCCATATACCCTGCTGCTACTGCTACACATACCCTGATGCTACTGCTCCATATACCCTGCTGCTACTGCTCCATATACCTTACTGCTACTGCTGCATATACCCTGCTGCTACTGCTGCATATACCCTGCTGCTACTGCTACACATACCCTGCTTCTACTGCAGCATATACCCTACTGCTACTGCTCCATATAACATGCTGCTACTGCTCCATATACCCTGCTTCTCCACATACCCTGCTGCTACTGCTGCATATACCCTGCTGCTACATATACCTGCTGCTACTGCTGCATATACAGTGGGGCAAAAAAGTATTTAGTCAGCCACCAATTGTGCAAGTTCTCCCACTTAAAAAGATGAGAGAGGCCTGTAATTTCCATCATAGGTACACTTCAACTATGACAGACAAAATGAGAAAAAAAAATCCAGAAAATCACATTGTAGGATTTTTTATGAATTTATTTGCAAAATATGGTGGAAAATAAGTATTTGGTCTATAACAAAAGTTTATCTCAATACTTTGTTATATACCCTTTGTTGGCAATGACAGAGGTCAAACGTTTTCTGTAAGTCTTCACAAGGTTTTCACACACTGTTGCTGGTATTTTGGCCCATTCCTCCATGCAGATCTCCTCAGAGCAGTGATGTTTTGGGGCTGTTGCTGGGCAACACGGACTTTCAACTCCCTCCAAAGATTTTCTATGGGGTTGAGATCTGGAGACTGGCTAGGCCACTCCAGGACCTTGAAATGCTTCTTACGAAGCCACTCCTTCGTTGCCCGGGCGGTGTGTTTGGGATCATTGTCATGCTGAAAGACCCAGCCACGTTTCATCTTCAATGCTCTTGCTGATGGAAGGAGGTTTTCACTCAAAATCTCACGATACATGGCCCCATTCATTCAGTCCTTAACACGGATCAGTGGTCCTGGTCCCTTTGCAGAAAAACAGCCCCAAAGCATGATGTTTCCACCCCCATGCTTCACAGTAGGTATGGTGTTCTTTGGATGCAACTCAGCATTCTTTGTCCTCCAAACACGACGAGTTGAGTTTTTACCAAAAAGTTATATTTTGGTTTCATCTGACCATATGACATTCTCACAATCTTCTTCTGGATCATCCAAATGCTCTCTAGCAAACTTCAGACGGGCCTGGACATGTACTGGCTTAAGCAGGGGGACACGTCTGGCACTGCAGGATTTGAGTCCCTGGCGGCGTAGTGTGTTACTGATGGTAGACTTTGTTACTTTGGTCCCAGCTCTCTGCAGGTCATTCACTAGGTCCCCCCGTGTGGTTCTGGGATTTTTGCTCACCGTTCTTGTGATCATTTTGACCCCACGGGGTGAGATCTTGCGTGGAGCCCCAGATCGAGGGAGATTATCAGTGGTCTTGTATGTCTTCCATTTCCTAATAATTGCTCCCACAGTTGATTTCTTCAAACCAAGCTGCTTAACTATTGCAGATTCAGTCTTCCCAGCCTGGTGCAGGTCTACAATTTTGTTTCTGGTGTCCTTTGACAGCTCTTTGGTCTTGGCCATAGTGGAGTTTGGAGTGTGACTGTTTGAGGTTGTGGACAGGTGTCATTTATACTGATAACAAGTTCAAACAAGTGCCATTAATACAGGTAACGAGTGGAGGACAGAGGAGCCTCTTAAAACCTGTTGAGGACAGAGCGCGCTGTTTTCACTTTGGGGGAAAATCGTGCCCAATTTAAACGGCCTCGTACTCAATTCTTGCTCGTACAATATGCATATTATTATTACTATTGGATAGAAAACACTCTCTAGTTTCTAAAACCGTTTTGAATTATATCTGTGAGTAAAACAGAACTCCTTTTGCAGCAAACTTCCTGACAGGAAGTGGAAAATCTGAAATCGATGCACTGTTCTAGGGCCTGCCTATTAAAGTCCTTGATATTTATTAGTTTAGATGCACTTCATACGTCTTCCACTAGATGTCGACAGGCAGTGAGAGAAGAAATGGAGTGTGTAACTTGATCTGGGCTCGAATAATAGCTCTCGGCATGACGTGTCACCAGTTTCCTGTTTTCTGGAGAGCGCGTGAAGGGACCTGGATTTGCCTTCTGATAAGCTGTCGTTATGGACGACTAATATCTCCGGCTTTGATTTTATTTGATACATGTGACAATATCATCGTAAAGTATGTTTTTTCAATATAGTTTAATCAGATTATTGAAATTTTTTCGGGAGTTTTGCCGTGTTCCGTTCTCTGAGTTTGTTGACGATGGAGAGATTCGCGCCACTTGGCAAGTGTGCTTGCTAAATCGAGAGGGAAAAAGGCCGTTCTAAAACCAAACAACGATTGTTCTGGACAAAGGACCCCTTGTACAACATTCTGATGTAGGACCCATTTTATGATGTTATTTCATATATCTGTCGTACATGTGAACTAGTAGTTTGCGGCCAGGTTTTGGGCACGCTCTCGCCATAACGTAAACTGCATATCGTAATGAAGTTATTTTTAGAATTCTAACACGGCGATTGCATTAAGAACTAGTGTATCTATCATTTCCTATACAACATGTATTTTTTAGTTATGTTTATGAATAGTTATTTGGTCAGAATATGTGTGTCAGAAAAAGTGTCAGAAAAATATCCGGACGTTGTGGGAAAAAGATGCTACGTTAGCACAATGTATAACCACTGATTTCAGCTCTAAATATGCACATTTTCGAACAAAACATAAGTGTATGTATAACCTGATGTTATAGGACTGTCATCTGATGAAGCTTATCAAGGTTAGTCAAAAATTATATATCTTGCTGGTTTATTCGCTATCGCTAACGTGCCTATTGCTATCGCTAACGTGCCTTGATGAATGAATGCGGTAGTGTGGTAGGCTATTGTAGTCAGCTAATATAATGCTATATTGTGTTT
The DNA here is from genome assembly GCF_016432855.1 of Salvelinus namaycush. Classification (NCBI taxonomy): domain Eukaryota; kingdom Metazoa; phylum Chordata; class Actinopteri; order Salmoniformes; family Salmonidae; genus Salvelinus; species Salvelinus namaycush. Next base: position 5,204,925 of record NC_052321.1, read on the forward strand.
TCGCTGTAAAACACTTAAAAAATCGGAAATATTGGCTGGATTCACAAGATGTTTGTCTTTAATTTGCTGTACACCATCGATTTTTCAGAAATGTTTTATGATGAGTATTTAGGTATTTGACGTTGGTGTCTGTAATTACTCTGGCTGCTTCGGTTCTATTTCTGACGGTAGCTGTGATTGTAGCTGCAATGTAAAACTGATTTATACCTCAAATATGCACATTTTTCGAACAAAACATAGATTTATTGTATAACATGTTATAAGACTGTCATCTGATGAAGTTGTTTCTTGGTTAGTTTGGTTGGTTCTTGGTTAGTTAGGTTGGCTTTGTGCATGCTACCTGTGCTGTGAAAAATGTCTGTCCTTTTTTGTATTTGGTGGTGAGCTAACATAAATATATGTGGTGTTTTCGCTGTAAAACATTTTAAAAATCAGACATGTTTACTGGATTCACAAGATGTGTATCTTTCATTTGCTGTATTGGACTTGTTAATGTGTGAAAGTTAAATATTTCTAAAAAATATCTTTTGAATTTCGCGCTCTGCCTTTTCAGTGGAATGTGGGAGGAGTTCCGCTAGCGGAACGCCAGAGCCAGACAGGTTAAAGAAGAAGTTACAGCTCTGTGAGAGCCAGAAATCTTGCTTGTTTGAAGGTGACCAAATACTTATTTTCCATCATAATTTGCAAATAAATTCATTAAAAATCCTACAATGTGATTTCCTGATTTTTTTTTCTCATTTTGTCTGTCATAGTTGAAGTGTACCTATAATGAAAATTACAGGCCTCTCTCATCTTTTTAAGTGGGAGAACTTGCAAAATTGGTGGCTGACTAAATACTTTTTTGCCCCACTGTACCCTGCTGCCACATATACCCTGCTGCTACATATACCCTGCTGCTACTGCTCCATATAACCTGCTGCTACATATACCCTGCTGCTACTGCTCCATATAACCTGCTGCTACATATACCCTGCTGCTACTGCTCCATACTAACTGCTGCTACTGCTCCATATACCCTGCTGCTACTGCTACACATACCCTGCTCCTACTGCTGCATATACCCTGCTTCTACTGCTACATATACCCTGCTGCTCCATATACCCTGCTGCTACTGCTGCATATACCCTGCTGCTACTGCTACATATACCCTGCTGCTACTGCTACATATACCCTGCTGCTCCATATACCCTACTGATACTGCTGCATATACCCTGCTGCTACTGCTGCATATACCCTACTGCTCCATATAACCTGCTGCTACATATACCCTGCTGCTACTGCTACATATACCCTGCTGCTACTGCTCCATATAACCTGCTGCTACATATACCCTGCTGCTACTGCTCCATATACCCTGCTGCTACTGCTACACATACCCTGCTGCTACATATACCCTGCTGCTACTGCTACACATACCCTGCTTCTACTGCTCCATATACTCTGCTGCTACATATACCATGCTGCTACTGCTACACATACCCTGCTGCTACTGCTCCATATACCCTGCTTCTACTGCTGCATATACCCTGCTGCTACATATACCCTGCTTCTACTGCTGCATATACCCTGCTGCTACATATACCCTGCTTCTACTGCTACATATACCCTGCTGCTACATATACCCTGCTGCTACTGCTACACATACCCTGCTTCTACTGCTCCATATACCCTGCTGCTACTGCTCCATATACCCTGCTTCTACTGCTCCATATACCCTGCTGCTACATATGCCCTGCTGCTACATATACCCTGCTGCTACTGCTACACATACCCTGCTGCTACTGCTGCATATACCTTGCTGCTACTGCTACATTATACCCTGCTGCTACATATACCCTGCTGCTACTGCTATATATACCCTGCTGCTCCATATACCCTGCTGCTACTGCTGCATATACCCTTCTGCTACTGCTGCATATACCCTGCTGCTACATATACCCTGCTGCTACTGCTACATATACCCTGCTGCTACTGCTGCATATACCCTGCTGCTACATATACCCTGCTGCTACTGCTACACATACCCTGCTTCTACTGCCGCATATACCCTGCTGCTACAAATACCCTGCTGCTACTGCTACACATACCCTGCTTCTACTGCTGCATATATCTCGCTGCTACATATACCCTACTGCTACTGCTACATATACTCTACTGCTACTGCTGCATATACCCTGCTACTACTGCTGCATATACCCTACTGCTACATATACCCTGCTGGTACTGCTACATATACCCTGCTGCTACATATACCCTGCTGCTACTGCTACACATACCCTGCTTCTACTGCTACATATACCCTGCTGCTACTGCTACACATACCCTGCTTCTACTGCTCCATATACCCTGCTGCTCCATATACCCTGCTGCTACATATACCCTGCTGCTACTGCTACACATACCCTGCTGCTACTGCTGCATATACCTTGCTGCTACTGCTACACATACCCTGATGCTACATATACCCTGCTACTACTGCTACATATACCCTGCTGCTCCATATACCCTGCTGCTACTGCTGCATATACCCTGCTGCTACTGCTGCATATACCCTGCTGCTACATATACCCTGCTGCTACTGTTACATATACCTTGCTTCTACTGCTGCATATACCCTGCTGCTACAAATACCCTGCTGCTACTGCAACACATACCCTGCTTCTACTTCTGCATATACCCCGCTGCTACATATACCCTACTGCTACTGCTACATATACTCTACTGCTACTGCTGCATATACCCTGCTGCTACTGCTGCATATACCCTACTGCTACATATACCCTGCTGGTACTGCTGCATATACCCTGCTGCCACATATACCCTACTGCTGCATATACCCTGCTGGTACTGCTGCATATACCCTGCTGCTACATATACCCTGCTGATACATATACCCTGCTGGTACTGCTGCATATACCCTGCTGCTACTGCTCCATATACCCTGCTTCTACATATACCCTGCTGCTACTGCTCCATATACCCTGCTGCTCCATATACCCTGCTGCTACTGCTCCATATACCCTACTGCTACTGCTCCATATACCCTGCTGCTACATATACCCTGCTGCTACTGCTCCATATACCCTGCTGCTACTGCAGGATGGCGGGTTTAAGGTCATTAAATATTGTATGGATGAAGGGCGGGTGTGTGGCGGGCCGGTTGAATAAAGAGAAATGCATTTTAAAAAATCCATAAATGTGTAATTCATATCTATAGGCTACATTTAGGTGTTTTTTCATTATTTTTTTATCTGGCATTAGTGCATAAGCCTAAGCTTTAGGGCCAAATACACACCATTTTTTGTTATCACGGGATCCAGCACAAGAGAATCAGAGATACAAATATGGTGCAAAATGAAGGTTTTATTTGCAGTCCAGTAAAAATAGCGCAGGTGAATATGACCAAAAATGCCTCAGAATTGATCCAGAAATTACGTTCTCGTATTGCAGTCAACACAGGAGACAAAATGTCAATAGAGAACAATAGCACGTAGTAGCAACCAAACGGCTACGAAAGGCAAAACGTTTAAAGCCTATAACAGGCCAAGAACACAGTTCATTTAGAGAACTTAACAACACATGTTACTTTCACAGCAGTCCTCCCGATAATGGTAAAGAACGGGCCTATATACAGACAATACCAAATTTACCCACACTACCCACAATACCCCAGCGCACCCAATTGGAGAGAAACCATAACATTGCACACTTTTTTGGTTTTTGTACAAATTTAACCCATTTTTCTCCCCAATTGGTAGTTACAGTCTTGTCCTATCGCTGCAACTCCCATACGGACTCTTAAAAAAACAAAATTACATAAGTCCTTGAGCCTGTTACCTTTAGTAGCACAAACGAATTCTGTACTAATACGTTTAATTTAAACGGCATATAATGAATTTGATAGAAACGGAATTGTTGGTAGACTACTTGGTGTGTATGGGGAAAGGAGACCGCAGTAGGGAGCTCACATCATCACATAGGTACTGTTCAATAGGTCCCTACATATTGACCACTACATATTTCTACATGGGAATCACATGTCGCGGACCAGACTTGAAGCACATCTACAAAAAGCAGAGTGCACTCTTCACTTTCCTCCGATATTTATTTAGCAAACTAGTAAAGAAGTCATCCCGACAGACAGAAGCAAAAAGTATTTACAGAAATGTTGTAGCACCCTACACCTAAACATTAGTGTTACACCCTGACCATAGAGAGCTCTTTATTCTCTATGTTGGTTGGGGCGCGACAATGACTAGGGTGGGTTATCAAGGTGTTTAATGATCTATGTTGGCCTGGTATGGTTCCCAATCAGAGGCAGCTGTTTATCGTTGTCTCTGATTGGGGATCATAGTTAGGCAGCCATTTCCCCATTGTGCTTTGTGGGATCTTGACTGTTAGCCCTATTTGTTAGCTTCACGTTTCGTTTTGCGATTTATTGTTTTGTTTTGCTGTGAGTTTCACCTAGTAATAAAAAGATGTGGAACCCAGATCACGCTGCGCTTTGGTCCACTCATTATGACGAGCATGACAATTAGGGAAATGGGAAAAGGAAAGGGGGATACCTAGTCAGTTGTACAACTGAATGCCTTCAACTGAAATGTGTCTTCCGCATTTGACCCAACCTCTCTGAATCAGTGAGGTGCCGGGGACTGCCTTAATCGACATCCACGTCTTCGATTAGCAATCTGATATACTGTATATGGGATGCAAATGAGACGATTTTTTCAGTCTGATCAACTGTAGCCTACTGATGTGCCCTGTCTCATCTGGCCAGGGGAAAGGAAGTGGTAACATTATGTATTTATAACTTAAGCCAATGAATTTGTGTTAAAATAAATTATATTTGGTTTATATTCAAACTTCGGTTGGCTAAGCTACTTAGGCCTTTTCAATCCAAAATTATTGACTTGAATGAATTAGTCAACAAATAGTGTTTTTAACTACAGATGCATAGGTCTACACAATGCAATCCTGCATAAAGCCATGTTAGTTATATTGTCTAATCGCACTTGTCTCTGTGTCTGTGTAATGGAAACCCCCCCTGTTAGTCTAGTTTTAAAATAAAATTAATATGAACAAGTGCAAGATTCATGCATTTTGACAGGGCCAGATGTTTTTCCAGGAGTTTTTTTTTATAGTATGTGACCTTGAAAGAAAAACTCTGGTCCGATCATCATAGCCCATATAAAACCATTTTACAACTGATTAATCACTATGTCATACCCTACACAGGGATTACATCATAGCAGCTGTAAGTAGGGGTGCTGCAGAATCCTCATAAAAAATATGTAAAATATGTCAAAAATACAGAGAGAGAAAGAGAGAAAGAGTAACAGAGAGAGAGAGAGATTCACCCTACAGAATCTGAAGTCAAATGTCTACTGTTTGCTGATGATCTGGTTCTTCTGTCCCCAACCAAGGAAGGCCTACAGCAGCACCTAGACATTCTGCACAGATTCTGTCAGACCTGGGCCCTGACAGTAAATCTGTCAGACAAAAATAATAATAATGGCAGTCTCTATGGGGGTGCCACAGGGCTCAATTCTCGGTCCGACTTTTTTCTCTGTACATATCAATGATTTCGCTCTTGCTGCTGGTGATTCTCTGATCCACCTCTACGCAGACGACACCATTCTGTATACTTCTGGCCCTTCTTTGGACACTGTGTCAACAAACCTCCAAACGAGCTTCAACGCCATACAACACTCCTTCCGTGGCCTCCAACTGCTTTTAAATGCTAGTGAAACTAAATGCATGCTCTTCAACTGATTGCTGCCCGCACCCTCCCGCCCGACTAGCATCACTACTCTGGACGGTTCTGCCCTAGAATATGTGGACAACTACAAATACCTAGGTGTCTGGCTAGACTGTAAACTCTCCTTCCAGACTCACATTAAGCATCTCCAATCCAAAATTAAATCTAGAATTGGCTTCCTATTTCGCAACAAAGCCTCCTTCACTCATGCTGCCAAACATACCCTCGTAAAACTGACTATCCTACCAATCCTTGACTTCGGCGATGTCATTTACAAAATAGCCCCCAACACTCTACTCAGCAAACTGGATGTAGTCTATCACAGTGCCATCCGTTTTATCACCAAAGCCCCATATACTACCCACCACTGCGACCTGTATGCTCTCGTTGGCTGGCCCTCGCTACATATTCGTCACCAAACCCACTGGCCTCAGGTCATCTATAAGTTTTTGCTAAGTAAAGCCCCGCCTTATCTCAGCTCACTGGTCACGATAACAACACCCACCCGTAGCACGCTCTCCAGCAGGTATATCTCACTGGTCATCCCCAAAGCCAATTCCTCCTTTGGCTGTCTTTCCTTCCAGTTCTCTGCTGCCAATGACTGGAACGAATTGCAAAAATCTCTGAAGCTGGAGTCTTATATCTCCCTCTATAACTTTAAGCACAAGCTGTCAGAGCAGCTTACCGATCACTGTACCTGTACACAGCCAATCTGTAATCAAATCAAATCAAATTTTATTTGTCACATACACCTGGTTAGCAGATGTTATTGCGAGTGTAGCGAAATGCTTGTGCTTCTAGTTCCGACAATGCAGTAATAACCAACAAGTAATCTAACCTAACAATTCCACAACTACTACCTTATACACACAAGTGTAAAGGGATAAAGAATATGTACATAAAGATATATGAATGAGTGATGGTACAGAACGGCATAGGCAAGATGCAGTAGATGATATAGTGTACAGTCTATACATATGAGATGAGTAATGTAGGGTATGTAAACATAAAGTGGCATAGTTTAAAGTGGCTAGTGATACATGTATTACATAAAGATGGCAAGATGCAGTAGATGATATAGAGTACAGTATATACATATACATATGAGATGAGTAATGTAGGATAGGTAAACATTATATTAAGTGGCATTGTTTAAAGTGGCTAGTGATACATTTTTACATAATTTCCATCAATTCCCATTATTAAAGTGGCTAGAGTTGAGTCAGTATGTTGGAAGCGGCCACTAAATGTTAGTGGTGGCTGTTTAACAGTCTGATGGCCTTGAGATAGAAGCTGTTTTTCAGTCTCTCGGTCCCCGCTTTGATGCACCTGTACTGACCTCGCCTTCTGGATGATAGCGGGGTGAACAGGCAGTGGCTCGGGTGGTTGTTGTCCTTGATGATCTTTATGGCCTTCCTGTGACATCGGGTGGTGTAGGTGTCCTGGAGGGCAGGTAGTTTGCCCCCGGTGATGCGTTGTGCAGACCTCACTACCCTCTGGAGAGCCTTACGTTTGTGGGCGGAGCAGTTGCCGTACCAGGCGGTGATACAGCCCGACAGGATGCTCTCGATTGTGCATCTGTAGAAGTTTGTGAGTGCTTTTGGTGACAAGCCAAATTTCTTCAGCCTCCTGAGGTTGAAGAGGCGCTGCTGCGCCTTCTTCACAACGCTGTCTGTGTGGGTGGACCAATTCAGTTTGTCCGTGATGTGTACACCGAGGAACTTAAAACTTTCCACCTTCTCCACTACTGTCCCGTCGATGTGGATAGGGGGGTGCTCCCTCTGCTGTCTCCTGAAGTCCACAATCATCTCCTTTGTTTTGTTGACGTTGAGTGTGAGGTTATTTTCCTGACACCACACTCCGAGGGCCCTCACCTCCTCCCTGTAGGCCGTCTCGTCGTTGTTGGTAATCAAGCCTACCACTGTAGTGTCGTCCGCAAACTTGATGATTGAGTTGGAGGCGTGCATGGCCACGCAGTCGTGGGTGAACAGGGAGTACAGGAGAGGGCTCAGAACGCACCCTTGTGGGGCCCCAGTGTTGAGGATCAGCGGGGTGGAGATGTTGTTACCTACCCTCACCACCTGGGGGCAGCCCGTCAGGAAGTCCAGGACCCAGTTGCACAGGGCGGGGTCGAGACCCAGGGTCTCGAGCTTGATGACGAGTTTGGAGGGTACTATGGTGTTAAATGCTGAGCTGTAGTCGATGAACAGCATTCTCACATAGGTATTCCTCTTGTCCAGATGGGTTAGGGCAGTGTGCAGTGTGGTTGCGATTGCGTCGTCTGTGGACCTATTGGGTCGGTAAGCAAATTGGAGTGGGTCTAGGGTGTCAGGTAGGGTGGAGGTGATATGGTCCTTGACTAGTCTCTCAAAGCACTTCATGATGACGGAAGTGAGTGCTACGGGGCGGTAGTCGTTTAGCTCAGTTACCTTAGCTTTCTTGGGAACAGGAACAATGGTGGCCCTCTTGAAGCATGTGGGAACAGCAGACTGGGATAAGGATTGATTGAATATGTCCTTAAACACACCAGCCAGCTGGTCTGCGCATGCTCTGAGGACGCGGCTGGGAATGACGTCTGGGCCTGCAGCCTTGCGAGGGTTAACACGTTTAAATGTTTTACTCACCTCGGCTGCAGTGAAGGAGAGCCCGCAGGTTTTGGTAGCGGGCCGTGTCAGTGGCACTGTATTGTCCTCAAAGCGAGCAAAAAAGTTATTTAGTCTGTCTGGGAGCAAGACATCTTGGTCCGCGACGAGGCTGATTTTCTTTTTGTAATCCGTGATTGACTGTAGACCCTGCCACATACCTCTTGTGTCTGAGCTGTTGAATTGTGACTCTACTTTGTCTCTATACTGGGACTTAGCTTGTTTGATTGCCTTGCGGAGGGAATAGCTACACTGTTTGTATTCGGTCATGTTTCCGGTCACCTTGCCCTGGTTTAAAGCAGTGGTTCGCGCTTTCAGTTTCACGCGAATGCTGCCATTAATCCACGGTTTCTGGTTTGGGAATGTTTTAATCGTTGCTGTGGGTACGACATCGTCAATGCACTTTCTAATGAACTCGCTCACCGAATCAGCGTATTCGTCAATGTTGTTGTTGGACGCAATGCGGAACATATCCCAATCCACGTGATCGAAGCAGTCTTGAAGCGTGGAATCAGATTGGTCGGACCAGCGTTGAACAGACCTGAGCGCGGGACCTTGCTGTTTTAGTTTCTGTTTGTAGGCTGGAAGCAACAAAATGGAGTCGTGGTCAGCTTTTCCGAAAGGAGGGCGGGGGAGGGCCTTATATGCGTCGCGGAAGTTAGTGTAACAATGATCCAAGGTTTTACCAGCCCTGGTAGCACAATCGATATGCTGATAGAATTTAGGGAGTTTTGTTTTCAGATTAGCCTTGTTAAAATCCCCAGCTACGATGAATGCAGCCTCAGGGTTTGTGGTTTCCAGTTTACAAAGAGTCAGATAAAGTTCGTTCAGGGCCATCAATGTGTCTGCTTGGGGGGGGATATATACGGCTGTGATTATAATCGAAGAGAATTCCCTTGGTAGATAATGCGGTCGACATTTGATTGTGAGGAATTCTAGATCAGGTGAACAGAATGACTTGAGTTCCTGTATGTTGTTATGATCACACCACGTCTCGTTAATCATAAGGCATACACCCCCGCCCCTCTTCTTACCAGAAAGATGTTTGTTTCTGTCGGCGCGATGCGTGAAGAAACCAGCTGGCTGCACCGACTCCGTTAGCGTCTCTCGAGTAAGCCATGTTTCCGTGAAGCAAAGAACGTTGCAGTCTCTGATATCTCTCTGGAAAGCTACCCTTGCTCGGATTTCATCAACCTTATTGTCAAGAGACTGGACATTGGCGAGTAGTATGCTAGGGAGTGGAGCGTGATGTGCCCGTCTCCGAAGCCTGACCAGGAGACCGCTTCGTTTGCCCATTTTACGGCGTCGTTGTTTAGTGTCGCCAGCTGGGATCAGATCCATTGTATTGGGTGGAAGGCAAAACACAGGATCTGCTTCGGGAGAGTCATATTCCTGGTTGTAACGATGGTGAGTTGACGTTGCTCTTATATTCAGTAGTTCCTCCCGACTGTATGTAATGAAACCTAAGATTACCTGGGGTACCAATGTAAGGAATAACACATCAAAAAACAAAATACTGCATATTTTCCTAGGAACGCGAAGCGAGGCGGCCATCTCGGTCGGCGCCGGAAGTTGTTGTCCGTAAATAGCACACCCGACTACCTCATCCCCATATTATTACTTACCCTCTTGCTCTTTTGCACCCCAGTATCTCTACTTGCACATCATCATCTGCACATATATCACTCCAGTGTTAATGCTAAATTGTAATTATTTCGCCTCTATGGCCTATTTATTGCCTTACCTCCCTAATCTTCTACATTTGCACACACTGTACATAGATGTTTCTATTGTGTTATTGACTGTACGTTCATTTATGTGTAACTTTGTGTTGTTTTTGTCACACTGCTTTGCTTTATCTTGGCCAGGTTGCAGTTGTAAATGAGAACTTGTTTTCAACTGGCCTATCTGGTTAGATAAAGGTCAAATATATATATTTTTAAACTCTTAGGTTGAGGGAGGAGGATTTTAAGAACCAGAGCTCACATCATCCAAACAGACCTCTGTTGCAATTTATTTTATGTCATGTCAGTTTTATGTATTTTATAAATTAACATTTTCTCTGTATGCTGGGGCAAGTCTCAGGTTAAAATCACAATCTTCGAATCTTTAAAACCATACAAAAGCTAACTTTATTAATAGTCCTCACAGCATTTAGGAAGGGATGCATGAGTTTTGGCGTGTCCCGAAGAGGGAAGCCTGTTTCTCTGACGATGCTGAAAAAATGTAATACATTAATAGGAAAAAAAGACACAGGATAAGAAAATAAATACATTTCTATTGTTCAGTAGAGCGAAGTGACCTAACAAACTATTGTGTGATGTGACAGCCCAAGTGTCACTCAGAGTCACCCTGATGACACACCTGCCAGATAGGTGTGTCTTGGTGAGTCTCATAAAAATAGATGCTATTTAAAACAGAAATAGAGCTTATTACTAATGCTCATTCAAAAACAAGTGTCCAAAAACCTATGGAAATGGTTTTACATGATAGGTACTTACTGTAGAGCATGGGAAGAGATGAATAAGTAGCATAACATGATTAACAGGTATAACACATTGTACTTGATGACAACATTCAGGTGAAATAAAATAAATAAAGGTGAAATAAAATAAAAAACATCAGCGCCACAGGTAACTTCCACAAAGCTATGAATGATCTGAGAGACAAGGATCATAAAATTCAACATACCAATTAGGATCTGGCAAAAAAAAAATACTTGAGTCAGTTATAGAACCCATTGCCCTTTATGGTTGTGAGGTCTGGGGTCCTGTCACGACTTCTGCCGATGTCGGTTCCTCTCCTTGTTCGGGCGGTGTTCGGCAGTCAACGTCACCGGTCTTCTAGCCATCGCCGATCCATTTTCCATTTGTTTTGTCTTGTTTTCCCACACACCTGGTTTTCATTCCCTCATTACGTGTTGTGTATTTAACCCTCTGTTCCCCCCATGTCTTTGTGTGGTATTGTTTGTTGTAAGTGCTTGTGCACATTGTTGTCTGGTGAGCGACGGGTTTTGTACCCATTCTTTATTATTCTGGATGTCGGTGGTTATATGCATATATATATTAAACTGCTCCGGTTATTACCCAGTTCTGCTCTCCTGCGTCTGACTTCGCTGCCACCAGTGACGCACCCCTTTAGGATCTGGCTAAAAAATACTTGAATCAGTCATAGAGCCCATTGCCCTTTATGGTTGTGAGGTCTGGGGTCTGCTCACCAGCCAAGAATTCACAAAATGGGACAAACACCAAATTGAGACTCTGCATGCAGAATTTAGCAAAAATATCCTCTGTGTACAAAGTAAAACACCAAATAATGCATGCAGAGCAGAACTAGGCTGATACCCTCTAATGATCAAAATCCAGAAAAGAGCTGTTAAATTCTACAATCACCTAACAAGGAAGCAATTCCCAAATCTTCCATAACAAAGCCACCATCAACAGAGAAATGAACTTGGAGAAGAGCCCTCTAAGCAAGCGGGTCCTGGGGCTCTGTTCACAAACACAAACAGACCCCACAGAGACCCAGGACAGCAACACAATTAGACCCAACCAAATCATGAGAAAACAAAAAGATAATTACTTGACACATTGGAAATAATTTTACCAAGAAACAGAGCAAACTAGAATGCTATTTGGTCCTAAACAGAGAGTACACAGTGGCAGAATACTTGACCACTGTGACTGACCCAAAATTAAGGAAATCTTTGATTATGTACAGACTCAGTAAGCATAGCCTTGCTATTGAGAAAGGCAGCCGAAGGCAGACTTGGCTTTCAAGAGAAGACAGGCTATGTGCACACTGCCCACAAAATGAGGTGGAAACTGGCTGCACTTCCTAACCTCCTGCCAAATGTATGACCATGTTAGAGACACATATTTCCCTCAGATTACACAGACCCACAAAGAATTTGAAAACAAATCCAATTTTGATAAGCTCCCATATCTATTGGGTGAAATACCACAGTGTGCAATCACAGCAGCAAGATTTGTGACCTGTTGCCACAAGAAAAGGGCAACCAGTGAAGAACAAACACCATTGTAAATGCAACCTATACTTAAGTATATTTAGAACCAAACAAAATTTTCCCTTTCGTACTTTAACTATTTGCTCATCATTACAACACCGTATATATACATGATGTGACATTTGAAATGTCTTTATTCTTTTGAAAGTTTTGTAAGTGTAATGTTAACTGTTTTTTATTGTTTATTTCACTCTTGTTTATTATATATTTCACTTGCTTTGGCAATGTAAACATATGTTTCCCATGCCAATAAAGCTCTTAAATTGTATTGAATTGAGAGAGAGAGAGAACTGGCTGGTGGATGAGATCACTAAAAGACATGACTGCTTTAGCGACACTCCAGGGTAGCTCCTTTGTACTGGAATTCTTTGCAGTTTGGTTGTTTTCAGATTTAATTTTTTTTTTTAAATCTCCTGCGTAATGGAGTAATAGGAATGAACCAGAAAGATCAGTTTTAAGGTAGGCTGTCACGCCCTGACCTTAGTTCCTTTTGTATGTCTCTATTTTGGTTTGGTCAGGGCGTGAGTTGGGGTGGGGTACTCAAATTCTTACATTTGTTATTGTTTTCAGTAAAACCCTCTTGGGCAACCCTTAAGGTCCCTGCTACAACTAGGCTCCTGTGGACTGGACTTAATCTCAACATTCATTTGCTCATATCACCAAAAGGGTAACAGATTGGTCAACAGTACTGAAGATATATTATGAATACATTTGTTTTACTCCCCCCCCAATTAGGGTACTTCTAGGGTACTTCTAGGGTACTTTTAGGGTACTTCTGAGCAGTGGCGTAAAGTACTTAAGTAGAAATACTTTTAAGTAATTTTTGGGGGGTATTTGTACTTTTCTTTACTATTTATATTTTTGACAACTTTTACTTCACTACATTCCTAAAGATAATGATGTACTTTTTACTCCCTACCTTTTCCTTGAAACCCAAAAGTACTCGTTACATTTTAAATGCTTAGCAGGACAGGAAAATGGTCCAGTTCACGCACTTATCAAGAGAATACGTGGTCATCCCTACTGCCTCTGATCTGACGGACTCACTAAACACAAATGCATCGTTTACAAATCATGTCTGTGTATGAGTATGCCCCTGGCTATCCGTAAATTTAAAAACATTTAAATGGTGCCTTTGCTTAATATAAGTAATTTGAAAAGATTGATACTTTTCAATCAATCAAATGTATTTATAAAGCCATTCTTACATCAGCTGATGTCACAAAGTGCTGTACAGAAACCCAGCCTAAAACCCCAAACAGCAAGCAATGCAGGTGTAGAAGCACGGTGGCTAGGAAAAACTCCCTAGAAAGGCCAGAACCTAGGAAGAAACCTAGAGAGGAACATGTCTATGAGGGGTGGCCAATCCTCTTCTGGCTGTGCCGGGTGGAGATTATAACAGAACATGGCCAAGATGTTCAAATGTTCATAGATGACCAGCATGGTCAAATAATAATAATCACAGTGGTTGTAGAGGGTGCAACAGGTCAGCATTTCAGGAGTAAATGTCAGTTGGCTTTTCATAGCGTTTTTCGTTTTCATAGTGTTTTCATAGAGTTTTTCTACCGCTCCTGCTGTCTCTAGAGAGTACTTTTGATACTTAAGTATATTTAGAACCAAATACTTTTAGACTCCTGCTGTCTCTAGAGAGTACTTTTGATACGTAAGTATATTCATAACTAAATACATTTAGACTCCTGCTGTCTCTACAGAGTACTTTTGATACTTAAGTATATTTAGAACCAAATACTTTTAGACTTTTACTCAAGTAGTATTTTACTCAGTAACTTTCTATTAAGGTATCTATACTTTTACCCAAGTATGACATTTGGGTACTTTTTCCACCACTGCTTCTGAGTATAATGCATACCATGGTGTTGAGTTGCTCCACTGTTTTCAAGGGCTCTATTGATTAAATCCACTGTCAGAACATTGTGTACACTGCCTGCATTTGTCACCTTATACCTGCTAAACCTTATTCAACCTTTTCTTCTTTTTTTTTAACCTCAACCACATTTTTTGATGCTGACTCAAACTATTCTTGAACCGCCCTCATACTGACATGCAGTTGGAATCAACCACTGTGTTATGAAAGGTATTACAAGATACATTATGAAATATCTGACATGTCATCAGGGTGACTCTGAGTGACATTTGGGCTGTCACACCACACAATAGTTTGTTTAAGTCTACTTTGCTCTACTGAACAATAGAAATGTATTTACTTTCCTATCTTGTGTTCGTCTCCTATTAGTTTATTCAGTTTGTTCAGCATCCTCAGAGAAACAGGCTTCCCTCTTCGGGACACGCCAAAACTCATGCATCACCTGCTAAATGCTGTGAGGACTATTAATAAAGTTAGCTTTTGTATGGTTTTAAAGATTTGAAGATTGTGATTTTAACATGTGACCAGCCCCAGCATACAGAGAACATTTTTATTTATAAAACACAGCACTTTATGACATAAAATAAATTGCAACAGAGGTCTGTTTGGGTGACGTGCTCTGGTTCTTATAGCCTCCCTCACAGCCTAAGAGTTAAGCACTGATTTATTCACCTGTGGCTTATCCCCCTTATATCTCAGACACATACAGTATTTCAATCAATCAATCAATTATATGGCTAGACTTAATTAAGTCAATTCACTTTTTTTTGCATTCCTGTATACTGTATATTGTTTTGATCATATCTGTAAATAAAGCATCTGCACTTCAATTAAAAGGGATGTCTGATTAGGTCAGGAAAAAGGCCTTGAGGATACATGGTCCTTTTGTTTCATAACACTTTTGAATTGATCATACAATGCTAAACATTTTACATATTTACAATGCTAAAAACTGAACATACAGGTATTATGTTTAGGGTTGTGATTGGTTAATGTTAAGCCCCTGTTTGTTTTAGGTTTAGGGTTGTGATTGGTTAATGTTCAGCCCCTGTTTGTTTTAGGTTTAGGGTTGTGATTGGTTAATGTTCAGCCCCTGTTTGTTTTAGGTTTAGGGTTGTGATTGGTTAATGTTCAGCCCCTGTTTGTTTTAGGTTATAGGTTGTGATTGGTTAATGTTCAGCCCCTGTTTGTTTTAGGTTTAGGGTTGTGATTGGTTAATGTTCAGCCCCTGTTTGTTTTAGGTTTAGGGTTGTGATTGGTTAATGTTCAGGCCGTTTGTTTTAGGTTTAGGGTTGTGATTGGTTAATGTTCAGCCCCTGTGTGTTTTTCATCCAGATTCACATTTATTTTCCAAGTAATAGCAGACAATATTTTACATACAGTAGTTTTTTTAAGGGACCAAAGAGTCAGTCTGTTTTGTGTTCTCCTTTTTTTGCCATGGAAAATCAAGTCTCGTAATCGTCACTATAGTGGTATCGTGACAACCCTAGTTTGAAATGTAAAGGGGGGAACCATGAGACCAGTTTGGGCAGAACTGTTACACTTGACATCACAGGAGGTTGGTGGGCTCGTGCTATTGGCTGGAGCGGAAT
Source organism: Salvelinus namaycush (assembly GCF_016432855.1). Classification (NCBI taxonomy): domain Eukaryota; kingdom Metazoa; phylum Chordata; class Actinopteri; order Salmoniformes; family Salmonidae; genus Salvelinus; species Salvelinus namaycush. Next base: position 5,220,829 of record NC_052321.1, read on the forward strand.
TAGTGGAACGGTATCAAATACATGGTTTTAATGTGTTTGATGCCATTCCATTTGCGCCGTTCCAGCCATTATTATGAGCCGTCCTCCCTCAGCAGCTTCCACTGCTTGACATAATAAAATCTCATGTAGATAGATGTAGACGTCTCTTCTAAAGGTGCAACAGGGAGGTTGCATTTCGGTCGTACATTTCTGTTGTGTCGACACTTTCTCTATTATTAGTTCTAGTTTAAAGTACTGCTGTAAATTGGTTGCCTGGTGGTCCAATATGTTTGTCTTGTACAACAGATTGGCCTCAATCTCACACTCCCCTCTTTATTTATTTGGACAGTGAAGCTAAAACTTTTCATTTGGCTCTATACTCCAGCATTTTGGATTTCAGATCAAATGTTTCATATCAGGCGACAGAACAGAATGTCACCTTTTATTTGAGGGTATTTTCCTACATATCTGTTTTATAGTTTAGAAATTAAAGCATTTTATGTATCTAGGCACCCCATTTGGAGGTGTAATAAGTATTTAGACAAATTGTCCCATATTCCATGCAATGACTACATCAAGCTGTAGTAGTGGTTTCTTTGCAGCAATTCGACCATGAAGGCCTGATACACGCAGTCTCCTCTGAACAGTTGATGTTGAGATGTGTCCATATTAAGGCAAGAACAGCTCAAATAAACAGTCCATTATTACCTTAAGACATTAAGGTGTCACATTCGCTGGAATAATGGTCGGACCAAGGCGCAGCAGCGTATGGAGAGTTCCACATATTTATTAAAAAGTGAAACTTAGAAAATACAAAAAAAACAACTAATAAACAATAAACTAACAACGAACCGTGACTACTAAGATGTTACGTGCACTAACTCAAAACACAGTAACATAAACAATATCCCATAACCCACAGGTGGAAAAAATGCTACTTAAGTATGATCCCCAATTAGAAACAACGATAACCAGCTGCCTCTAATTGGGAATCATACAAATCACCAACATAGAAAATAAACCTAGAACCCCACATAGAAAATATAAACTAGAACAACCCCTAGTCATGCCCTGACCTACTCTACCATAGAAAATAAATGCTCTCTATGGTCAGGACGTGACAGAAGGTTAGTCAATACAGTACATTTCAAGAACTTTGAACGTTTCTTCAAATGCAGACGCACAAACCATCAAGGGCTATGAACTGGCTCTCATGAGGACCGCCACAGAAAAGGAAGACCCAGAGTTACCTCTGCTGCAGAGGATAAGTTCATTAAAGTTACCAGCCTCAGGAAATTGCAGTCCAAATAAATGCTTCACAGAGTTCAAGGAACAGACACATCTCAACATCAACTGTTCAGAGGAGACTGCGTGAATCAGGCCTTCGTGGTTAAATTGCTGCAAAGAAACCACTACTAAAGGACACCAATAAGAAGAAGAGACTAGAAACACGAGCAATGGACTTTAGAACGGTGGAAATCTGTCCTTTGGTCTGATTTTGAGATTTTTGGTTCCAACCGCTGTGTCTTTGTGAAACGCAGAGTAGATGTATGGATGATCTCTGCATGTGTGGTTCCCACTGTGAAGCATGGAGGAGGAGGTGTGACGGTGTGGGGCTGCTTTGCTGGTGACGCTGTCTGTTATTTATTTAGAAGTCAATGCACACTTAACCATCATGGCACAGCAATCATACGCCATCTGGTTTGCGCTTAGTGGGACTATCATTTAGTTTTCAACAGGACAACGAGCCATCACACTTCCAGGCTGTGTAAGGGCTATCTGACCAATATGGAGAGTGATGGAGTGCTGCATCAGATGACCTGGCCTCCACAAATACCCAACCTCAACCCAATTGAGATGGTATGGGATGAGTTTGACCGCAGAGTGAAGTAAAAGCAGCCAACAAGTGCTCAGCATATGTGGGAAATCTGTTGGAATTCAAGACTGTTGGAAAAGCATTCCTCATGAAGCTGGTTGAGAGAATGTCAAGAGTGCACAGAGCTGTCATCACAGCAATTTGTTTAACACTTATTTGGTTACTACATGATCCCATATGTGTTATTTCATAGTTTTGAAGTCGTCACTATTATTCTACAATGTAGAAAATAGTAAAAAAGAAAAGAAAAACCCTTGAATGAGTAGGTGTCCAAACTTTGACTGGTAAAGTAGGTTTTTTTTCACCATGAAAAGATTTTGCACACCGCTTGAATATTTCACATCATACCTGCTGAACCTCATTTGTGACGCTGACACTCCCAAGATGCTTTACCATCATTGTTTGCCACGCCCAAAATATACACGATTTCCCCTCACACTGACACTGTCACTTCTCTTTGACAACGCTGTTGGAATAGACAGGTAAGGAAATCTCACAATAACAACGAATAATAATATATTATTATTATATTTAAGTAACTATACTATTTGTAATTTAAAATGTTTTATTGTATTTGACTGACATTTAGGATTTCATAGGCTTTAATATGGGATGACATGGAAATGTGTGTGATTTCTGTGATTTTTAGTGGTCTTCCAAAAGATTTGTTTTAGAATTTCGCAAGAATCTGATTTATATAAAATGCCATTCTTAGTATGTTTCTCATTTCACGAAAGGCAAGGTTCTATTACTGCACAATGTTGGGAATCTTGACTTGAAATACACTTATTTATTTGGACAGTGAAGCTAAAACTTTTCATTTGGCTCTATATTGCAACATTATGAATTTCCGATCAAATGTTTAATTTAAAAAAAGATGTTGTATTGTCACGTACACCAGATACGTGCAGTGAAATGTGTTGTTTTCCAGCGCCCCTGGAGAAAATGAGGGTTAAATACCTTGCTCTAGGGCACATCAACAGATTTTTCACCACTCAGATATTCAAACCAGCAACCTTTCAGTTACTGACCCAACTCTCTAACCGCTAGACTACCTGCTGCCTGTATGAGGTATGAGGCGACAGAACAGAATGTCACCTTTTATTTGAGGGTATTTTCATACCGTTTAGAAATTTATGTATTTAGTCCCCCCATTTGAAGGTGTATTTGGACAAAAGTATTTGGACAAATTAATTTATAGTGTATTAAAAACCCATAAAAGTATTTTTTCCAGATTTTTAGTTTAGCCTCGCGCCACTAGTATACAAAATATAGAATATTTTTAATTCCTACATATTATTGGGAAATGGGAAAGGATACCTAGTCAGTTGTACAACTGAATGCATTCAACTGAAATGTGTCTTCCACATTTAACCCAACCCCTCTGAATCAGAGAGGTGCAGGGGGCTGCCATAATCGACATCCACGGCGCCTGGGGAACAGTGGGTTAACTGCCTTGCTCAGGGACAGAATGACAGATTTTTACATTGCCAGTTCGGGGATTTGATCCAGAGCCTTTCGGTTACTGGCCCAACGCTCTAATTAACACAGAACTCATGGTAAAATTGTGTTTTTCTGTCAGTAACTAGTTGCTTGACAAAATCCCAACATTTCAGAAGGATCAAATAAAGGGTTTTGAAATTATTAAATGTTTTACCCCCTTGGGGTCAAAATTTACCCCCGTTGCTGCTGTTAATACACTATACGTGTATTTGTCCAAGTACTTGACACCTTCCAATGGGGGGACAAGATGCATAAAGTGCTTTCATTTCTAAATGGTAAAACAGATATGTATGGAAATACCCTCAAATAAAAGGTGACATTCGGTACTGCCACCTCATATAAAACATTTGATCTCTAATCTAAAATGCTGGAGTATAGAGCCAAATGAAAAGTTTTATCTTGACTCTCCAAATAAATATAGAAGGGAATGTATATGTTTGAACTGGAATTCATCTTTAAATATTTCATTGACATCAAGACATAATTTCTTGCGAAGGTCCGTGAATTTTAACCACGATCTGTATGGGTGTGTATCAGCATTTGGACTTTACACATAACATGTGGTGTCTTACCTTATTAACAGATTATGCATATCTACAGTATATCTGTATGATTAATTTAATTGACAGAATTTCGGTTATTTTCCTTAATTATAATAGAATTTCCCCAAATATGTATAATTTTTTATCATTTCCAAATCGATTTGACAACCAACAGTATTTGCCGGTGCACCTTCTAATGAGGATGTTCTGCATTATCTTTAATATGCTTTTCAACACCAAAGGTTTTCATTAATGGGAAGGTGAGCCATACCCAATCTGATGATGGGATGCCTCACTACTTCAATATGGACCCTACTACTCTCAGCCTTTGGATTTGGTAAGTTAATTTAACAGACAAAGACATCCCAACCGTGGCCCTCCTGTGTATACTGTATATAAGTGCAGTCCTCAGGTTTTTTTATATGCAAAATAATAAATAAAACAGGGGATGTTGACGCCAGTCTGTGTGTTCAGTATCTGGTAGGTTTTTAATTTAAACCATCCATAGTTAAACCCAACAAGTTGTTTGATATTTAATAACCCAGAAATCAATTGACCCCTCAGCTTATTACATCTAACAAATGCTGATAATAGATTAAATAAGAAACTATATAACTTTTATAAATTCTTTGTTCTGTCAATAAAGATATTCAACTGATTGTTTTTTTCCTTCTTATCTATATCAGGCTGCATAGCTACACTGATCTCTGCAGAGGTAGGTTGTCTCCCAATGCCAGATCATTTCACGCTCTTATACTGGTAGATTAACACAGTGTAAAGTAATCGCTCCATTCTCAGTGTATTGACATGCGATGTTGTAGTCTGTATTAAGGAATAATGTATCATTATTATTATAATAAAAAATATAATTTGTCTTAATTATTGCGTGTACTATTTATATCCCAACAATATTATGGGCTATATGGTTGTGTTTTTCAGAGGAATGTAACACACATGAACGGTAGGTCATTTATTAAATATAATTTCAACAAAAATCTGTACTACGGTGTGACTAAACTGGTCTTTTGTAATTAGATAACAACCAATAAATTGGTTAAAAGCTACAATTGAATAACATTAGTCAATTTAGTCATTTAGCAGACACTCTTATCCAGAGCGACTTACAGGAGCAATTAGGGTTAAGTGCCTTGCTCAAGGGCACATAGACAGATTTTTCATCTAGTCGGCTCGGAGATTCAAAACAGCAACCTTTTTGTTTACTGGCCCAATGCTCTTAACCACTAGGCTACCTTCCGCCCGACAACAAAGCGTTTATTAAATCCAAATGACAATGACTCATGACTCAGTGATATTCCACAACTGCCATTTGTCATTGATTACTTATGTCACTTTTCCCTTACTACTTGTCAAAATCTTAGAGCCACATCATTGGAGCCCGGAAAACAGGTTAGTGTTCACAAGCATGTAGCTACCCTCGCATCTGCTAACCATATATGTATGTGACCAATCAAATTTGATTTGAGAGATATTGAGAGTTATTGTCGCTGTTTTTTTGTTGTGGTAAATTCTATGCCATAACGGCTTTGACCTCTATATGGACAAAATTAAGCCTGTTATTTCAATTTTTTTCTGGAACAGAATGACGAACAATGCCTCACAAGGAGTCTGCAATTCAACAACACTGAATCAGGCCAGTTCCAGGGTAAGTATGTCCGTGTAGAGATGAGGTAGACATTAACAAAAAAAATGAAGGATGAGTATTATTGGAAACTAGCTTTTACAGCATTGCCACAGTGTCAATTATTTTTTTATGATAGAGGCTTCGTAAAACGTAGGCCTATGTAGAGGCAGGAAATATCAGCACAACCAATCAGAAACCGTTAAAACATCAACAACATGGTCCTATTTGTTGTTTGATAGTGCCCTCTTGTGGAAAAACCAATTAATAGCACCTACACCTGTCATTTGTAAATAGTCATGCACACAAAAAAAAAATGGTTATATGTTATATTTGTTCTCTGTACAAATGTATTAACGTATCTGTTCTCCTATTTAGATTTCTAAAGCTGTAGACACCCTGACTAACCAACTGTCTTGTGAGGGAGGGAACAACCAAAGCTTTCCTGAAGAGAAGTTCCGCGTGCTGCAACAAGACCTCAGACAGATTATGAAATTGGCCTTAAAAGTCTTCCTTCATTTGGTACTTCATCTTTTCATACTAAGACCTCACTCGCACATTTTTACTGAACTAAGAATCATATTAGTAGTAACTATGAAACAGGCAACTGCTCGGCCTCCGACCGCATGTCACTACAGAGGGTAGTGTGTACGGCCCAGTACATCACTGGGGCCAAGCTTTCTGCCATCCAGGACCTATATAATAGGTGGTGTCAGAGGAAGGCCCAAAAAATTGTCAAAGACTCCAGCCACTCTAGTCATAGACTGTTCTCTCTGCTACTGCATGGAAAGCGGTACCGGAGTGCCAAGTCTAGGTCCAAAAGGCTTCTTGACAGCTTCTACCCCCAAGCCATAAGACTCCTGAACAGCTAATCAAATGGCTAGCCGGACTATTTGCATTGTTCCCCTCCCCCCACCGCATCTTCTATGCTGCTGCTACTCTCTGTTTATTATCTATGCATAGTCACTTTAACTCTACCTACATGTACATATTACCTCAATTACCTCGACTAACCTGTGCCCCCGCACATTGACTCTGTACCAGTACCCCCTGTATATAGCCTCGCTACTGTTATTTTACTGCTATTTAGTTATTTGTTATTTGTTATTTTTTACTTAACACTTTTTTAAAAGTTTTTAAGGGCTTGTAAGGAAGAATTTCACTGTAATGTCTACACCTGTCGTGTTCGTCGCATGTGACTAATACAATTCGATTTGATTTAATTTCACGCTCGCACCTGGTCATGAATTAAAATCAACATGGATGATGTTGGGATTTTTCAGAAAGTGTAAACAATGTCAACTGTCCAATTTATTTCAGGGCACCAATGAATCAAAGTCTGAGGTCCTGGATGTCTTTGGAGCTTTGAACAGTCTCAGCAGTGAAAACGTTCAAAATGTGCAGTTCATCCGCCTGTGGTTCAACGTCCAGCTGGTACCTATTTTACCCCACATTACCGGAGACTTCGTGACCCTGTTGAGCACAAGAGACTTCAGCTGCAGCTCCTATCAGACACTGTGCGTTGACAATCATTCTGATTCCCATATTATTAAGGAAATTGTCCTCTTCAATGTTGTTTCATCTAAATTATTTTCTATTTAAGGGTCATGGGATTGAGTGGTGAACTGTTATCCATTAATGAAGAGCAGAAACAATTGATCTACACTCACTTTATCCGTCGTTTCCTGTTCAGAAAGGGATCATCAGGTATTTAACATTTTAAGAAAAGCAGAATTCGCAAATCGCTCTAACATGTAAGATTTAATTGTGTTGTTCAATTTATGTTAAATTATTCATCAGAAAGTAAAGTGATGTATGTTTTAATTGTTGTGGCAGATCCTGGATGCTTGGGAAATGTAAATGAAAGTGCAGACTGGTTGTTGAAAAATTTTGGAAACTTTTCGAGCATTGCTCATTTAAAGGATCTGTACGAACTAAACCAGCATTTTTCTGCGGTGAGTATTTCAAAATCTCATTTTAAGCGATGAAAAAAAGTGACAAAAGAGAAATCCATGATTAACACCAGTTGTTTTTTTGTAGCTGGAGGTTTTGAACGTCCTCTCACCAAACCAAAAGGCAGAATTGATACTGGACCCAAGAACTGGCGCTCTGGAGAATGAGACTCTTGTGAAGAACATTTTCATCAGCTTGCTGGAATCTCCAAGGGAAGAACAGCTCAATGAATTCTTTGTGACTTTTGTTGAAGTCACCAAGCAGGTCAGTACATCACTCTCTGGCTGGAATGGACCTTGTACAGTGAGACCTGGCTCTCGACAAATTCATCTGACAAAACAATCAGGATGAATGGATGTCCTCCTAAACCATGAACCATTTATTTTCCAGGAAAACATCACTATCATCACAAACACAGCCGTAAGAGACACAATGCTGGACCTGACCTTGATGGCTCTTGCTCCCAAATTTGACGTTTTTGAGCCAAAAGACTTCCAGCTGTGGTTCCAAGTCAATCTGGTTGTTCTGCTGGCCAGCTTCCATCCTGGCAGATTGGTTGATATCCCCCTAAACATCACCTGTGAATCCTACAATGCCATGTAAGAGACTACTTTACACCAAACAAACGTACAAAGCACTATCTCGTAAAGTACAGATTGACAAAAGACTGCACTAATGTCTCTCTTTCCTTTTTCTCTCAGATTTACGGGTCTCAACCAAAGTTTGGAATCTCTTCCGCCTCACCTCTCACAGGGTGTAAAGTCAAGCTTGGATACACTGATGAAGACATTCCAACGTATGTGATAAACTGATATTTTTCAACAACAGACACTGTATCATCTGAGCCCAGCATTTATAGAAGATTTAAACATCTCCAAAAAGGCATTCTGTTATTTTGTTTTCTCATATGCTCCGAAATCTTCCCGTTGATTGAGTGACCTTATTTAAATTATCTCCCTCAAAGGTTGCTCAAGGCCTCCAGCTTTAATTGTGGTAAGTACTCTCTGAATGGGATCTTATTTCAAATAGACCTTTTGTTTACGATACGGGAAAGGCCATGCATCTGGGATCTGCATTGTGGCATTGTTCAGAAAGCCAAGCATCTCTTTTGTTTTCTCATTTAATTTCACACTGGTAACAATATTATTTTCCCCCATATAGTGCAAAGAAACATTGGTCAATGGTAAGTTGATGCTAGCTGTGCAATTGACATTTTCTTGAATCAGTTTGGCAATTTAGGATTTGTGTCTGAAGAACTATTGTTTTTATGTTCTCTTTTGCAGAGAAACAACTTTGTGCTGGATTTAACAGGTGGGTTCAGTGCTGTCTTGCACAGTGCAGGTTGTAAGACATTGAGACACACAAGGTATCATTTGTAAACTAATAATGTATTTTTCATTACCGTTTCCTACAGCACACAACTGAAGCAACAAATGTCGATTGGCAATTCCTATGAATCCCTTTGCAATTTCAACATCTCTGAATATGCCTGTTCCTCAGTAAGCTTTTTCAATTCATCACTGAATGTTGTCAGTAGCAACAGATACATTTCTCTCGTCCTCATCTTCTTTATTGATGTTACTCATGTTGATGTCACAGTTGTCTAATTTGGTTCACGTCCCTGCATTCTTTTCTTTAAGACAACTCTTCCGTCAGCGGACAACTTGGTGACGATCCTGAAATGCCAATTGTCGAGCAAAAAGACTTACTCAACAGAAATGTGGAAGCTGTTCTTCCAAAACAATGCTGCTGTTCTGGACCAGGCTCTTCTGAATTACTCCAGCATGGTATGTTGAATCCCAGAATTACAACAAAATGTTGTCAATATGTGTGGATTTTGTCAATATACATCTGTTTATAACCTTTCCAGAACCCCAACATCAGCAGTCCAGCTATGCCACAGGTCCTTGATGCCATTGGAGATGTCAAAATCAACAACTTCATTAATGCACAGCTGACCGACGCCAGTTTCGTGGACAAGTTGTTCCAGAAGATGCTCCGTCCATTCTTGGCATCTCCATCTAGGAATTTCCTCTCCTGTCTCAGCTCAAAGAACTTCAGTTGTCAGACCTACCAAATTGTGTATGTAAAGCCATGATACCCAATGCAATCGTCAATACAATTGGTGATATACCTACAATTGAATAAGAAGTCAAGATAACATGGGTAACGTAGGCTCTGTTCTCTTTCAGCATTGATGCTCTAAGCAGCCAATCAGCCTCCATGGACAGAGAGCAACAACAAGTGATCTTCACTCATTACATCTATCCATTCCTTTCAAGAAATGACTCATCAGGTAATAAATGGTTCTGGAAAGAACAAAAACATCCACACTTCTCTGGGCCAATCCATTGAACTCATCTGCTTAGGGGAACTTAAAGTCCATTTGTTTAACTCTGCTTTTGTTTCAGATCCCGGATGTGTCTCAAACACCAGTGGAAGCATGGACTGGCTCCAGAGGAACGTTGGCATCTTTTCTGTTTTTGCAGAACTGCAGGAGTTACAAGTCCTCAATCCCGACTTCTCCAGCGTAAGTGGCCTAGGTGTTTGTCTGGATGGTTATCCCCTCATTAACATTACCGTGCCAATCACTGACATGCGCCACTTTTCTTTTCTTTTTCTATTTGTAGATGGAATCACTGTCGCTGCTTACCCCAACCCAATTGGCACAGTTGACATTGACCTCTGGGGCATTGAATGACACAGATGACATTAAACTTGTGTTTAAGCGGCTGGAGGAAGGAGACGCTTTCAAAAATGTTGACGAGTTTCTGACGCAACTGACCGCAAAGGAAGAGGTAATGCACCTTTGAGATAAAAAAAACTGCATGATTTCGTCTTGACAAATAGCAATCTCCATGTCTTCCTGTGTCTCCCTTTGTGGATAGTGAAAGACAACAAATGAGCAACGAGCAACCTATCATTCTTGTACTTTAATTTATTACCGGCAAAGCTCGATGGAATGCCGTGATGAGTTGTGCAGTGTTGAGGAACTCTGGTCATGTGTTTCAACAGATTCCTGACATCCATCCAGCCGTGAGAGATGTGATGATGAATCAGACGTTCAACATCATCAGCCTTCAATTCCCAGAGTTCGAAACGCTGGACTGGATTGCATGGTTCGAAGTAAAGCTGATTCCCATCCTCCCCAGTTTTAATGAAGTCATGCTCACCATTGCTACCTCAAACGTCAACTGCACCAACTACCAAGTCATGTGAGTAGGGGCCAACTTCCTGCTAAAATTAGCCATGGTTTCCATGACGAAAATCTATTGCAAATGTGGGGTGGAAGTGTCATGAGTGTATCTTTTCCCGTTTACAGTGTAAATGGAATGGACAGCGCTTTCCCTGAAATGACTCAGGAGAGAAGAGAAGGAATCGCAAGCGTCCTGCTGAAATACCTGAGGAAATCTGTACACCTCATCAATGGACCAGGTAGGGCTCACCAAGCAGGTTGTTGTGCTCATTGGCTTTCTGTTTGGTTGTTCATCGCCTCTGCTGGATGAAGTGTGCTTTGTTTGAAAGGAGTGAACAGTTGGCATGTTGCTTCCTTGTCTATTGAATATAACATCAATGTACTCCACTTTTAAATAATCAAAACGGCCATACATGTCTTTTAGCTTGCAGGCAGGACATGCACGATGACAATGACTGGCTTGCAATCAACCTGGGTTCATACTCCGAGTACACAACCTATTCAGATCTCAAAGAGTTCCACATCTCAGGGGTAAATCAATTGTTTGCCAGTGTTCTTTGCATGATCAAAATTGACTAGTTTGGCATTGCTCATGTGTGGAATTATGGCTATTTAGAGGGCTAATGCATTGTATTCTGTTGTCTTCTTCACTCCAGGTGGCAGTTCTAGACTCCCTCTCACCAAACCAGAAAGCTGAATTGATGCTGGACCCAAGCACTGGCGCTCTGGAGAATGAGACTCTTGTGAAGAACATTTTCATCAGCTTGCTGGAATCTCCAAGGGAAGAGCAGCTCAATGAGTTCTTTGTGACTTTTGTTGAAGTCACCAAGCAGGTGAGTACATCACTCTCTGGCTGGAATGGACCTTGTACAGTGAGACCTGGCTCTCGACAAATTCATCTGACAAAACAATCAGGATGAATGGATGTCCTCCTAAACCATGAACCATTTATTTTCCAGGAAAACATCACTATCATCACAAACACAGCCGTAAGAGACACAATGCTGGACCTGACCTTGATGGCTCTTGCTCCCAAATTTGACGTTTTTGAGCCAAAAGACTTCCAGCTGTGGTTCCAAGTCAATCTGGTTGTTCTGCTGGCCAGCTTCCATCCTGGCAGATTGGTTGATATCCCCCTAAACATCACCTGTGAATCCTACAATGCCATGTAAGAGACTACTTTACACCAAACAAACGTACAAAGCACTATCTCGTAAAGTACAGATTGACAAAAGACTGCGCTAATGTCTCTCTTTCCTTTTTCTCTCAGATTTACGGGTCTCGACCAAAGTTTGGAATCTCTTCCGCCTCACCTCTCACAGGGTGTAAAGTCAAGCTTGGATGCACTGATGAAGACATTCCAACGTATGTGATAAACTGATATTTTTCAACAACAGACACTGTATCATCTGAGCCCAGCATTTATAGAAGATTTAAACATCTCCAAAAAGGCATTCTGTTATTTTGTTTTCTCATATGCTCCGAAATCTTCCCGTTGATTGAGTGACCTTATTCAAATTATCTCCCTCAAAGGTTGCTCAAGGCCTCCAGCTTTAATTGTGGTAAGTACTCTCTGAATGGGATCTTATTTCAAATAGACCTTTTGTTTACGATACGGGAAAGGCCATGCATCTGGGATCTGCATTGTGGCATTGTTCAGAAAGCCAAAGCATCTCTTTTGTTTTCTCATTTAATTTCATACTGGTAACAATATTATTTCCCCCCATATAGTGCAAAGAAACTTTGGTCAATGGTAAGTTGATGCTAGCTGTGCAATTGACATTTTCTTGAATCAGATTGGCAATTTAGGATTTGTGTCTGAAGAACTATTGTTTTTATGTTCTCTTTTGCAGAGAAACAACTTTGTGCTGGATTTAACAGGTGGGTTCAGTGCTGTCTTGCACAGTGCAGGTTGTAAGACATTGAGACACACAAGGTATCATTTGTAAACTAATAATGTATTTTTCATTACCGTTTCCTACAGCACACAACTGAAGCAACAAATGTCGATTGGCAATTCCTATGAATCCCTTTGCAATTTCAACATCTCTGAATATGCCTGTTCCTCAGTAAGCTTTTTCAATTCATCACTGAATGTTGTCAGTAGCAACAGATACATTTCTCTCGTCCTCATCTTCTTTATTGATGTTACTCATGTTGATGTCACAGTTGTCTAATTTGGTTCACGTCCCTGCATTCTTTTCTTTAAGACAACTCTTCCGTCAGCGGACAACTTGGTGACGATCCTGAAATGCCAATTGTCGAGCAAAAAGACTTACTCAACAGAAATGTGGAAGCTGTTCTTCCAAAACAATGCTGCTGTTCTGGACCAGGCTCTTCTGAATTACTCCAGCATGGTATGTTGAATCCCAGAATTACAACAAAATGTTGTCAATATGTGTGGATTTTGTCAATATACATCTGTTTATAACCTTTCCAGAACCCCAACATCAGCAGTCCAGCTATGCCACAGGTCCTTGATGCCATTGGAGATGTCAAAATCAACAACTTCATTAATGCACAGCTGACCGACGCCAGTTTCGTGGACAAGTTGTTCCAGAAGATGCTCCGTCCATTCTTGGCATCTCCATCTAGGAATTTCCTCTCCTGTCTCAGCTCAAAGAACTTCAGTTGTCAGACCTACCAAATTGTGTATGTAAAGCCATGATACCCAATGCCATCGTCAATACAATTGGTGATATACCTACAATTGAATAAGAAGTCAAGATAACATGGGTAACAGTAGGCTCTGTTCTCTTTCAGCATTGATGCTCTAAGCAGCCAATCAGCCTCCATGGACAGAGAGCAACAACAAGTGATCTTCACTCATTACATCTATCCATTCCTTTCAAGAAATGACTCATCAGGTAATAAATGGTTCTGGAAAGAACAAAAACATCCACACTTCTCTGGGCCAATCCATTGAACTCATCTGCTTAGGGGAACTTAAAGTCCATTTGTTTAACTCTGCTTTTGTTTCAGATCCCGGCTGTGTCTCAAACACCAGTGGAAGCATGGACTGGCTCCAGAGGAACGTTGGCATCTTTTCTGTTTTTGCAGAACTGCAGGAGTTACAAGTCCTCAATCCTGACTTCTCCAGCGTAAGTGGCCTAGGTGTTTGTCTGGATGGTTATCCCCTCATTAACATTACCGTGCCAATCACTGACATGCGCCACTTTTCTTTTTCTTTTTCTATTTGTAGATGGAATCACTGTCGCTGCTTACCCCAACCCAATTGGCACAGTTGACATTGACCTCTGGGGCATTGAATGACACAGATGACATTAAACTTGTGTTTAAGCGGCTGGAGGAAGGAGACGCTTTCAAAAATGTTGACGAGTTTCTGACGCAACTGACCGCAAAGGAAGAGGTAATGCACCTTTGAGATAAAAAAAACTGCATGATTTCATCTTGACAAATAGCAATCTCCATGTCTTCCTGTGTCTCCCTTTGTGGATAGTGAAAGACAACAAATGAGCAACGAGCAACCTATCATTCTTGTACTTTAATTTATTACCGGCAAAGCTCGATGGAATGCCGTGATGAGTTGTGCAGTGTTGAGGAACTCTGGTCATGTGTTTCAACAGATTCCTGACATCCATCCAGCCGTGAGAGATGTGATGATGAATCAGACGTTCAACATCATCAGCCTTCAATTCCCAGAGTTCGAAACGCTGGACTGGATTGCATGGTTCGAAGTAAAGCTGATTCCCATCCTCCCCAGTTTTAATGAAGTCATGCTCACCATTGCTACCTCAAACGTCAACTGCACCAACTACCAAGTCATGTGAGTAGGGGCCAACTTCCTGCTAAAATTAGCCATGGTTTCCATGACGAAAATCTATTGCAAATGTGGGGTGGAAGTGTCATGAGTGTATCTTTTCCCGTTTACAGTGTAAATGGAATGGACAGCGCTTTCCCTGAAATGACTCAGGAGAGAAGAGAAGGAATCGCAAGCGTCCTGCTGAAATACCTGAGGAAATCTGTACACCTCATCAATGGACCAGGTAGGGCTCACCAAGCAGGTTGTTGTGCTCATTGGCTTTCTGTTTGGTTGTTCATCGCCTCTGCTGGATGAAGTGTGCTTTGTTTGAAAGGAGTGAACAGTTGGCATGTTGCTTCCTTGTCTATTGAATATAACATCAATGTACTCCACTTTTAAATAATCAAAACGGCCATACATGTCTTTTAGCTTGCAGGCAGGACATCCACGATGACAAAGACTGGCTTGCAATCAACCTGGGTTCATACTCCGAGTACACAACCTATTCAGATCTCAAAGAGTTCCACATCTCAGGGGTAAAACAATTGTTTGCCAGTGTTCTTTGCATGATCAAAATTGACTAGTTTGGCATTGCTCATGTGTGGAATTATGGCTATTTAGAGGGCTAATGCATTGTATTCTGTTGTCTTCTTCACTCCAGGTGGCAGTTCTAGACTCCCTCTCACCAAACCAGAAAGCTGAATTGATGCTGGACCCAAGCACTGGCGCTCTGGAGAATGAGACTCTTGTGAAGAACATTTTCATCAGCTTGCTGGAATCTCCAAGGGAAGAGCAGCTCAATGAGTTCTTTGTGACTTTTGTTGAAGTCACCAAGCAGGTGAGTACATCACTCTCTGGCTGGAATGGACCTTGTACAGTGAGACATGGCTCTCGACAAATTCATCTGACAAAACAATCAGGATGAATGGATGTCCTCCTAAACCATGAACCATTTATTTTCCAGGAAAACATCACTATCATCACAAACACAGCCGTAAGAGACACAATGCTGGACCTGACCTTGATGGCTCTTGCTCCCAAATTTGACGTTTTTGAGCCAAAAGACTTCCAGCTGTGGTTCCAAGTCAATCTGGTTGTTCTGCTGGCCAGCTTCCATCCTGGCAGATTGGATGATATCCCCCTAAACATCACCTGTGAATCCTACAATGCCATGTAAGAGACTACTTTACACCAAACAAACGTACAAAGCACTATCTCGTAAAGTACAGATTGACAAAAGACTGCGCCAATGTCTCTCTTTCCTTTTTCTCTCAGTTTTACGGGTCTCGACCAAAGTTTGGAATCTCTTCCGCCTCACCTCTCACAGGGTGTAAAGTCAAGCTTGGATGCACTGATGAAGACATTCCAACGTATGTGATAAACTGATATTTTTCAACAACAGACACTGTATCATCTGAGCCCAGCATTTATAGAAGATTTAAACATCTCCAAAAAGGCATTCTGTTATTTTGTTTTCTCATATGCTCCGAAATCTTCCCGTTGATTGAGTGACCTTATTCAAATTATCTCCCTCAAAGGTTGCTCAAGGCCTCCAGCTTTAATTGTGGTAAGTACTCTCTGAATGGGATCTTATTTCAAATAGACCTTTTGTTTACGATACGGGAAAGGCCATGCATCTGGGATCTGCATTGTGGCATTGTTCAGAAAGCCAAAGCATCTCTTTTGTTTTCTCATTTAATTTCACACTGGTAACAATATTATTTCCCCCCATATAGTGCAAAGAAACTTTGGTCAATGGTAAGTTGATGCTAGCTGTGCAATTGACATTTTCTTGAATCAGATTGGCAATTTAGGATTTGTGTCTGAAGAACTATTGTTTTTATGTTCTCTTTTGCAGAGAAACAACTTTGTGCTGGATTTAACAGGTGGGTTCAGTGCTGTCTTGCACAGTGCAGGTTGTAAGACATTGAGACACACAAGGTATCATTTGTAAACTAATAATGTATTTTTCATTACCGTTTCCTACAGCACACAACTGAAGCAACAAATGTCGATTGGCAATTCCTATGAATCCCTTTGCAATTTCAACATCTCTGAATATGCCTGTTCCTCAGTAAGCTTTTTCAATTCATCACTGAATGTTGTCAGTAGCAACAGATACATTTCTCTCGTCCTCATCTTCTTTATTGATGTTACTCATGTTGATGTCACAGTTGTCTAATTTGGTTCACGTCCCTGCATTCTTTTCTTTAAGACAACTCTTCCGTCAGCGGACAACTTGGTGACGATCCTGAAATGCCAATTGTCGAGCAAAAAGACTTACTCAACAGAAATGTGGAAGCTGTTCTTCCAAAACAATGCTGCTGTTCTGGACCAGGCTCTTCTGAATTACTCCAGCATGGTATGTTGAATCCCAGAATTAAAACAAAATGTTGGCAATATGTGTGGATTTTGTCAATATACATCTGTTTATAACCTTTCCAGAACCCCAACATCAGCAGTCCAGCTATGCCACAGGTCCTTGATGCCATTGGAGATGTCAAAATCAACAACTTCATTAATGCACAGCTGAACGACGCCAGTTTCGTGGACAAGTTGTTCCAGAAGATGCTCCGTCCATTCTTGGCATCTGCATCTAGGAATTTCCTCTCCTGTCTCAGCTCAAAGAACTTCAGTTGTCAGACCTACCAAATTGTGTATGTAAAGCCATGATACCCAATGCCATCGTCAATACAATTGGTGATATGCCTACAATTGAATAAGAAGTCAAGATAACATGGGTAACATAGGCTCTGTTCTCTTTCAGCATTGATGCTCTAAGCAGCCAATCAGCCTCCATGGACAGAGAGCAACAACAAGTGATCTTCACTCATTACATCTATCCATTCCTTTCAAGAAATGACTCATCAGGTAATAAATGGTTCTGGAAAGCACAAAAACATCCACACTTCTCTGGGCCAATCCATTGAACTCATCTGCTTAGGGGAACTTAAAGTCCATTTGTTTAACTCTGCTTTTGTTTCAGATCCCGGCTGTGTCTCAAACACCAGTGGAAGCATGGACTGGCTCCAGAGGAACGTTGGCATCTTTTCTGTTTTTGCAGAACTGCAGGAGTTACAAGTCCTCAATCCTGACTTCTCCAGCGTAAGTGGCCTAGGTGTTTGTCTGGATGGTTATCCCCTCATTAACATTACCGTGCCAATCACTGACATGCGCCACTTTTCTTTTTCTTTTTCTATTTGTAGATGGAATCACTGTCGCTGCTTACCCCAACCCAATTGGCACAGTTGACATTGACCTCTGGGGCATTGAATGACACAGATGACATTAAACTTGTGTTTAAGCGGCTGGAGGAAGGAGACGCTTTCAAAAATGTTGACGAGTTTCTGACGCAACTGACCGCAAAGGAAGAGGTAATGCACCTTTGAGATAAAAAAAACTGCATGATTTCATCTTGACAAATAGCAATCTCCATGTCTTCCTGTGTCTCCCTTTGTGGATAGTGAAAGACAACAAATGAGCAACGAGCAACCTATCATTCTTGTACTTTAATTTATTACCGGCAAAGCTCGATGGAATGCCGTGATGAGTTGTGCAGTGTTGAGGAACTCTGGTCATGTGTTTCAACAGATTCCTGACATCCATCCAGCCGTGAGAGATGTGATGATGAATCAGACGTTCAACATCATCAGCCTTCAATTCCCAGAGTTCGAAACGCTGGACTGGATTGCATGGTTCGAAGTAAAGCTGATTCCCATCCTCCCCAGTTTTAATGAAGTCATGCTCACCATTGCTACCTCAAACGTCAACTGCACCAACTACCAAGTCATGTGAGTAGGGGCCAACTTCCTGCTAAAATTAGCCATGGTTTCCATGACGAAAATCTATTGCAAATGTGGGGTGGAAGTGTCATGAGTGTATCTTTTCCCGTTTACAGTGTAAATGGAATGGACAGCGCTTTCCCTGAAATGACTCAGGAGAGAAGAGAAGGAATCGCAAGCGTCCTGCTGAAATACCTGAGGAAATCTGTACACCTCATCAATGGACCAGGTAGGGCTCACCAAGCAGGTTGTTGTGCTCATTGGCTTTCTGTTTGGTTGTTCATCGCCTCTGCTGGATGAAGTGTGCTTTGTTTGAAAGGAGTGAACAGTTGGCATGTTGCTTCCTTGTCTATTGAATATAACATCAATGTACTCCACTTTTAAATAATCAAAACGGCCATACATGTCTTTTAGCTTGCAGGCAGGACATCCACGATGACAAAGACTGGCTTGCAATCAACCTGGGTTCATACTCCGAGTACACAACCTATTCAGATCTCAAAGAGTTCCACATCTCAGGGGTAAAACAATTGTTTGCCAGTGTTCTTTGCATGATCAAAATTGACTAGTTTGGCATTGCTCATGTGTGGAATTATGGCTATTTAGAGGGCTAATGCATTGTATTCTGTTGTCTTCTTCACTCCAGGTGGCAGTTCTAGACTCCCTCTCACCAAACCAGAAAGCTGAATTGATGCTGGACCCAAGCACTGGCGCTCTGGAGAATGAGACTCTTGTGAAGAACATTTTCATCAGCTTGCTGGAATCTCCAAGGGAAGAGCAGCTCAATGAGTTCTTTGTGACTTTTGTTGAAGTCACCAAGCAGGTGAGTACATCACTCTCTGGCTGGAATGGACCTTGTACAGTTGAGACATGGCTCTCGACAAATTCATCTGACAAAACAATCAGGATGAATGGATGTCCTCCTAAACCATGAACCATTTATTTTCCAGGAAAACATCACTATCATCACAAACACAGCCGTAAGAGACACAATGCTGGACCTGACCTTGATGGCTCTTGCTCCCAAATTTGACGTTTTTGAGCCAAAAGACTTCCAGCTGTGGTTCCAAGTCAATCTGGTTGTTCTGCTGGCCAGCTTCCATCCTGGCAGATTGGATGATATCCCCCTAAACATCACCTGTGAATCCTACAATGCCATGTAAGAGACTACTTTACACCAAACAAACGTACAAAGCACTATCTCGTAAAGTACAGATTGACAAAAGACTGCGCTAATGTCTCTCTTTCCTTTTTCTCTCAGATTTACGGGTCTCGACCAAAGTTTGGAATCTCTTCCGCCTCACCTCTCACAGGGTGTAAAGTCAAGCTTGGATGCACTGATGAAGACATTCCAACGTATGTGATAAACTGATATTTTTCAACAACAGACACTGTATCATCTGAGCCCAGCATTTATAGAAGATTTAAACATCTCCAAAAAGGCATTCTGTTATTTTGTTTTCTCATATGCTCCGAAATCTTCCCAGTTGATTGAGTGACCTTATTCAAATTATCTCCCTCAAAGGTTGCTCAAGGCCTCCAGCTTTAATTGTGGTAAGTACTCTCTGAATGGGATCTTATTTCAAATAGACCTTTTGTTTACGATACGGGAAAGGCCATGCATCTGGGATCTGCATTGTGGCATTGTTCAGAAAGCCAAAGCATCTCTTTTGTTTTCTCATTTAATTTCACACTGGTAACAATATTATTTCCCCCCATATAGTGCAAAGAAACATTGGTCAATGGTAAGTTGATGCTAGCTGTGCAATTGACATTTTCTTGAATCAGATTGGCAATTTAGGATTTGTGTCTGAAGAACTATTGTTTTTATGTTCTCTTTTGCAGAGAAACAACTTTGTGCTGGATTTAACAGGTGGGTTCAGTGCTGTCTTGCACAGTGCAGGTTGTAAGACATTGAGACACACAAGGTATCATTTGTAAACTAATAATGTATTTTTCATTACCGTTTCCTACAGCACACAACTGAAGCAACAAATGTCGATTGGCAATTCCTATGAATCCCTTTGCAATTTCAACATCTCTGAATATGCCTGTTCCTCAGTAAGCTTTTTCAATTCATCACTGAATGTTGTCAGTAGCAACAGATACATTTCTCTCGTCCTCATCTTCTTTATTGATGTTACTCATGTTGATGTCACAGTTGTCTAATTTGGTTCACGTCCCTGCATTCTTTTCTTTAAGACAACTCTTCCGTCAGCGGACAACTTGGTGACGATCCTGAAATGCCAATTGTCGAGCAAAAAGACTTACTCAACAGAAATGTGGAAGCTGTTCTTCCAAAACAATGCTGCTGTTCTGGACCAGGCTCTTCTGAATTACTCCAGCATGGTATGTTGAATCCCAGAATTAAAACAAAATGTTGGCAATATGTGTGGATTTTGTCAATATACATCTGTTTATAACCTTTCCAGAACCCCAACATCAGCAGTCCAGCTATGCCACAGGTCCTTGATGCCATTGGAGATGTCAAAATCAACAACTTCATTAATGCACAGCTGAACGACGCCAGTTTCGTGGACAAGTTGTTCCAGAAGATGCTCCGTCCATTCTTGGCATCTGCATCTAGGAATTTCCTCTCCTGTCTCAGCTCAAAGAACTTCAGTTGTCAGACCTACCAAATTGTGTATGTAAAGCCATGATACCCAATGCCATCGTCAATACAATTGGTGATATGCCTACAATTGAATAAGAAGTCAAGATAACATGGGTAACATAGGCTCTGTTCTCTTTCAGCATTGATGCTCTAAGCAGCCAATCAGCCTCCATGGACAGAGAGCAACAACAAGTGATCTTCACTCATTACATCTATCCATTCCTTTCAAGAAATGACTCATCAGGTAATAAATGGTTCTGGAAAGCACAAAAACATCCACACTTCTCTGGGCCAATCCATTGAACTCATCTGCTTAGGGGAACTTAAAGTCCATTTGTTTAACTCTGCTTTTGTTTCAGATCCCGGCTGTGTCTCAAACACCAGTGGAAGCATGGACTGGCTCCAGAGGAACGTTGGCATCTTTTCTGTTTTTGCAGAACTGCAGGAGTTACAAGTCCTCAATCCTGACTTCTCCAGCGTAAGTGGCCTAGGTGTTTGTCTGGATGGTTATCCCCTCATTAACATTACCGTGCCAATCACTGACATGCGCCACTTTTCTTTTTCTTTTTCTATTTGTAGATGGAATCACTGTCGCTGCTTACCCCAACCCAATTGGCACAGTTGACATTGACCTCTGGGGCATTGAATGACACAGATGACATTAAACTTGTGTTTAAGCGGCTGGAGGAAGGAGACGCTTTCAAAAATGTTGACGAGTTTCTGACGCAACTGACCGCAAAGGAAGAGGTAATGCACCTTTGAGATAAAAAAAACTGCATGATTTCATCTTGACAAATAGCAATCTCCATGTCTTCCTGTGTCTCCCTTTGTGGATAGTGAAAGACAACAAATGAGCAACGAGCAACCTATCATTCTTGTACTTTAATTTATTACCGGCAAAGCTCGATGGAATGCCGTGATGAGTTGTGCAGTGTTGAGGAACTCTGGTCATGTGTTTCAACAGATTCCTGACATCCATCCAGCCGTGAGAGATGTGATGATGAATCAGACGTTCAACATCATCAGCCTTCAATTCCCAGAGTTCGAAACGCTGGACTGGATTGCATGGTTCGAAGTAAAGCTGATTCCCATCCTCCCCAGTTTTAATGAAGTCATGCTCACCATTGCTACCTCAAACGTCAACTGCACCAACTACCAAGTCATGTGAGTAGGGGCCAACTTCCTGCTAAAATTAGCCATGGTTTCCATGACGAAAATCTATTGCAAATGTGGGGTGGAAGTGTCATGAGTGTATCTTTTCCCGTTTACAGTGTAAATGGAATGGACAGCGCTTTCCCTGAAATGACTCAGGAGAGAAGAGAAGGAATCGCAAGCGTCCTGCTGAAATACCTGAGGAAATCTGTACACCTCATCAATGGACCAGGTAGGGCTCACCAAGCAGGTTGTTGTGCTCATTGGCTTTCTGTTTGGTTGTTCATCGCCTCTGCTGGATGAAGTGTGCTTTGTTTGAAAGGAGTGAACAGTTGGCATGTTGCTTCCTTGTCTATTGAATATAACATCAATGTACTCCACTTTTAAATAATCAAAACGGCCATACATGTCTTTTAGCTTGCAGGCAGGACATCCACGATGACAAAGACTGGCTTGCAATCAACCTGGGTTCATACTCCGAGTACACAACCTATTCAGATCTCAAAGAGTTCCACATCTCAGGGGTAAAACAATTGTTTGCCAGTGTTCTTTGCATGATCAAAATTGACTAGTTTGGCATTGCTCATGTGTGGAATTATGGCTATTTAGAGGGCTAATGCATTGTATTCTGTTGTCTTCTTCACTCCAGGTGGCAGTTCTAGACTCCCTCTCACCAAACCAGAAAGCTGAATTGATGCTGGACCCAAGCACTGGCGCTCTGGAGAATGAGACTCTTGTGAAGAACATTTTCATCAGCTTGCTGGAATCTCCAAGGGAAGAGCAGCTCAATGAGTTCTTTGTGACTTTTGTTGAAGTCACCAAGCAGGTGAGTACATCACTCTCTGGCTGGAATGGACCTTGTACAGTTGAGACATGGCTCTCGACAAATTCATCTGACAAAACAATCAGGATGAATGGATGTCCTCCTAAACCATGAACCATTTATTTTCCAGGAAAACATCACTATCATCACAAACACAGCCGTAAGAGACACAATGCTGGACCTGACCTTGATGGCTCTTGCTCCCAAATTTGACGTTTTTGAGCCAAAAGACTTCCAGCTGTGGTTCCAAGTCAATCTGGTTGTTCTGCTGGCCAGCTTCCATCCTGGCAGATTGGATGATATCCCCCTAAACATCACCTGTGAATCCTACAATGCCATGTAAGAGACTACTTTACACCAAACAAACGTACAAAGCACTATCTCGTAAAGTACAGATTGACAAAAGACTGCGCTAATGTCTCTCTTTCCTTTTTCTCTCAGATTTACGGGTCTCGACCAAAGTTTGGAATCTCTTCCGCCTCACCTCTCACAGGGTGTAAAGTCAAGCTTGGATGCACTGATGAAGACATTCCAACGTATGTGATAAACTGATCTTTTTCAACAACAGACACTGTATCATCTGAGCCCAGCATTTATAGAAGATTTAAACATCTCCAAAAAGGCATTCTGTTATTTTGTTTTCTCATATGCTCCGAAATCTTCCCATTGATTGAGTGACCTTATTCAAATTATCTCCCTCAAAGGTTGCTCAAGGCCTCCAGCTTTAATTGTGGTAAGTACTCTCTGAATGGGATCTTATTTCAAATAGACCTTTTGTTTACGATACGGGAAAGGCCATGCATCTGGGATCTGCATTGTGGCATTGTTCAGAAAGCCAAAGCATCTCTTTTGTTTTCTCATTTAATTTCACTACTGGTAACAATATTATTTCCCCCCATATAGTGCAAAGAAACATTGGTCAATGGTAAGTTGATGCTAGCTGTGCAATTGACATTTTCTTGAATCAGATTGGCAATTTAGGATTTGTGTCTGAAGAACTATTGTTTTTATGTTCTCTTTTGCAGAGAAACAACTTTGTGCTGGATTTAACAGGTGGGTTCAGTGCTGTCTTGCACAGTGCAGGTTGTAAGACATTGAGACACACAAGGTATCATTTGTAAACTAATAATGTATTTTTCATTACCGTTTCCTACAGCACACAACTGAAGCAACAAATGTCGATTGGCAATTCCTATGAATCCCTTTGCAATTTCAACATCTCTGAATATGCCTGTTCCTCAGTAAGCTTTTTCAATTCATCACTGAATGTTGTCAGTAGCAACAGATACATTTCTCTCGTCCTCATCTTCTTTATTGATGTTACTCATGTTGATGTCACAGTTGTCTAATTTGGTTCACGTCCCTGCATTCTTTTCTTTAAGACAACTCTTCCGTCAGCGGACAACTTGGTGACGATCCTGAAATGCCAATTGTCGAGCAAAAAGACTTACTCAACAGAAATGTGGAAGCTGTTCTTCCAAAACAATGCTGCTGTTCTGGACCAGGCTCTTCTGAATTACTCCAGCATGGTATGTTGAATCCCAGAATTAAAACAAAATGTTGGCAATATGTGTGGATTTTGTCAATATACATCTGTTTATAACCTTTCCAGAACCCCAACATCAGCAGTCCAGCTATGCCACAGGTCCT
The DNA here is from genome assembly GCF_016432855.1 of Salvelinus namaycush. Taxonomy (NCBI): domain Eukaryota; kingdom Metazoa; phylum Chordata; class Actinopteri; order Salmoniformes; family Salmonidae; genus Salvelinus; species Salvelinus namaycush. Next base: position 5,245,301 of record NC_052321.1, read on the forward strand.
TGATGCCATTGGAGATGTCAAAATCAACAACTTCATTAATGCACAGCTGAACGACGCCAGTTTCGTGGACAAGTTGTTCCAGAAGATGCTCCGTCCATTCTTGGCATCTGCATCTAGGAATTTCCTCTCCTGTCTCAGCTCAAAGAACTTCAGTTGTCAGACCTACCAAATTGTGTATGTAAAGCCATGATACCCAATGCCATCGTCAATACAATTGGTGATATGCCTACAATTGAATAAGAAGTCAAGATAACATGGGTAACATAGGCTCTGTTCTCTTTCAGCATTGATGCTCTAAGCAGCCAATCAGCCTCCATGGACAGAGAGCAACAACAAGTGATCTTCACTCATTACATCTATCCATTCCTTTCAAGAAATGACTCATCAGGTAATAAATGGTTCTGGAAAGCACAAAAACATCCACACTTCTCTGGGCCAATCCATTGAACTCATCTGCTTAGGGGAACTTAAAGTCCATTTGTTTAACTCTGCTTTTGTTTCAGATCCCGGCTGTGTCTCAAACACCAGTGGAAGCATGGACTGGCTCCAGAGGAACGTTGGCATCTTTTCTGTTTTTGCAGAACTGCAGGAGTTACAAGTCCTCAATCCTGACTTCTCCAGCGTAAGTGGCCTAGGTGTTTGTCTGGATGGTTATCCCCTCATTAACATTACCGTGCCAATCACTGACATGCGCCACTTTTCTTTTTCTTTTTCTATTTGTAGATGGAATCACTGTCGCTGCTTACCCCAACCCAATTGGCACAGTTGACATTGACCTCTGGGGCATTGAATGACACAGATGACATTAAACTTGTGTTTAAGCGGCTGGAGGAAGGAGACGCTTTCAAAAATGTTGACGAGTTTCTGACGCAACTGACCGCAAAGGAAGAGGTAATGCACCTTTGAGATAAAAAAAACTGCATGATTTCATCTTGACAAATAGCAATCTCCATGTCTTCCTGTGTCTCCCTTTGTGGATAGTGAAAGACAACAAATGAGCAACGAGCAACCTATCATTCTTGTACTTTAATTTATTACCGGCAAAGCTCGATGGAATGCCGTGATGAGTTGTGCAGTGTTGAGGAACTCTGGTCATGTGTTTCAACAGATTCCTGACATCCATCCAGCCGTGAGAGATGTGATGATGAATCAGACGTTCAACATCATCAGCCTTCAATTCCCAGAGTTCGAAACGCTGGACTGGATTGCATGGTTCGAAGTAAAGCTGATTCCCATCCTCCCCAGTTTTAATGAAGTCATGCTCACCATTGCTACCTCAAACGTCAACTGCACCAACTACCAAGTCATGTGAGTAGGGGCCAACTTCCTGCTAAAATTAGCCATGGTTTCCATGACGAAAATCTATTGCAAATGTGGGGTGGAAGTGTCATGAGTGTATCTTTTCCCGTTTACAGTGTAAATGGAATGGACAGCGCTTTCCCTGAAATGACTCAGGAGAGAAGAGAAGGAATCGCAAGCGTCCTGCTGAAATACCTGAGGAAATCTGTACACCTCATCAATGGACCAGGTAGGGCTCACCAAGCAGGTTGTTGTGCTCATTGGCTTTCTGTTTGGTTGTTCATCGCCTCTGCTGGATGAAGTGTGCTTTGTTTGAAAGGAGTGAACAGTTGGCATGTTGCTTCCTTGTCTATTGAATATAACATCAATGTACTCCACTTTTAAATAATCAAAACGGCCATACATGTCTTTTAGCTTGCAGGCAGGACATCCACGATGACAAAGACTGGCTTGCAATCAACCTGGGTTCATACTCCGAGTACACAACCTATTCAGATCTCAAAGAGTTCCACATCTCAGGGGTAAAACAATTGTTTGCCAGTGTTCTTTGCATGATCAAAATTGACTAGTTTGGCATTGCTCATGTGTGGAATTATGGCTATTTAGAGGGCTAATGCATTGTATTCTGTTGTCTTCTTCACTCCAGGTGGCAGTTCTAGACTCCCTCTCACCAAACCAGAAAGCTGAATTGATGCTGGACCCAAGCACTGGCGCTCTGGAGAATGAGACTCTTGTGAAGAACATTTTCATCAGCTTGCTGGAATCTCCAAGGGAAGAGCAGCTCAATGAGTTCTTTGTGACTTTTGTTGAAGTCACCAAGCAGGTGAGTACATCACTCTCTGGCTGGAATGGACCTTGTACAGTTGAGACATGGCTCTCGACAAATTCATCTGACAAAACAATCAGGATGAATGGATGTCCTCCTAAACCATGAACCATTTATTTTCCAGGAAAACATCACTATCATCACAAACACAGCCGTAAGAGACACAATGCTGGACCTGACCTTGATGGCTCTTGCTCCCAAATTTGACGTTTTTGAGCCAAAAGACTTCCAGCTGTGGTTCCAAGTCAATCTGGTTGTTCTGCTGGCCAGCTTCCATCCTGGCAGATTGGATGATATCCCCCTAAACATCACCTGTGAATCCTACAATGCCATGTAAGAGACTACTTTACACCAAACAAACGTACAAAGCACTATCTCGTAAAGTACAGATTGACAAAAGACTGCGCTAATGTCTCTCTTTCCTTTTTCTCTCAGATTTACGGGTCTCGACCAAAGTTTGGAATCTCTTCCGCCTCACCTCTCACAGGGTGTAAAGTCAAGCTTGGATGCACTGATGAAGACATTCCAACGTATGTGATAAACTGATCTTTTTCAACAACAGACACTGTATCATCTGAGCCCAGCATTTATAGAAGATTTAAACATCTCCAAAAAGGCATTCTGTTATTTTGTTTTCTCATATGCTCCGAAATCTTCCCATTGATTGAGTGACCTTATTCAAATTATCTCCCTCAAAGGTTGCTCAAGGCCTCCAGCTTTAATTGTGGTAAGTACTCTCTGAATGGGATCTTATTTCAAATAGACCTTTTGTTTACGATACGGGAAAGGCCATGCATCTGGGATCTGCATTGTGGCATTGTTCAGAAAGCCAAAGCATCTCTTTTGTTTTCTCATTTAATTTCACTACTGGTAACAATATTATTTCCCCCCATATAGTGCAAAGAAACATTGGTCAATGGTAAGTTGATGCTAGCTGTGCAATTGACATTTTCTTGAATCAGATTGGCAATTTAGGATTTGTGTCTGAAGAACTATTGTTTTTATGTTCTCTTTTGCAGAGAAACAACTTTGTGCTGGATTTAACAGGTGGGTTCAGTGCTGTCTTGCACAGTGCAGGTTGTAAGACATTGAGACACACAAGGTATCATTTGTAAACTAATAATGTATTTTTCATTACCGTTTCCTACAGCACACAACTGAAGCAACAAATGTCGATTGGCAATTCCTATGAATCCCTTTGCAATTTCAACATCTCTGAATATGCCTGTTCCTCAGTAAGCTTTTTCAATTCATCACTGAATGTTGTCAGTAGCAACAGATACATTTCTCTCGTCCTCATCTTCTTTATTGATGTTACTCATGTTGATGTCACAGTTGTCTAATTTGGTTCACGTCCCTGCATTCTTTTCTTTAAGACAACTCTTCCGTCAGCGGACAACTTGGTGACGATCCTGAAATGCCAATTGTCGAGCAAAAAGACTTACTCAACAGAAATGTGGAAGCTGTTCTTCCAAAACAATGCTGCTGTTCTGGACCAGGCTCTTCTGAATTACTCCAGCATGGTATGTTGAATCCCAGAATTAAAACAAAATGTTGGCAATATGTGTGGATTTTGTCAATATACATCTGTTTATAACCTTTCCAGAACCCCAACATCAGCAGTCCAGCTATGCCACAGGTCCTTGATGCCATTGGAGATGTCAAAATCAACAACTTCATTAATGCACAGCTGAACGACGCCAGTTTCGTGGACAAGTTGTTCCAGAAGATGCTCCGTCCATTCTTGGCATCTGCATCTAGGAATTTCCTCTCCTGTCTCAGCTCAAAGAACTTCAGTTGTCAGACCTACCAAATTGTGTATGTAAAGCCATGATACCCAATGCCATCGTCAATACAATTGGTGATATGCCTACAATTGAATAAGAAGTCAAGATAACATGGGTAACATAGGCTCTGTTCTCTTTCAGCATTGATGCTCTAAGCAGCCAATCAGCCTCCATGGACAGAGAGCAACAACAAGTGATCTTCACTCATTACATCTATCCATTCCTTTCAAGAAATGACTCATCAGGTAATAAATGGTTCTGGAAAGCACAAAAACATCCACACTTCTCTGGGCCAATCCATTGAACTCATCTGCTTAGGGGAACTTAAAGTCCATTTGTTTAACTCTGCTTTTGTTTCAGATCCCGGCTGTGTCTCAAACACCAGTGGAAGCATGGACTGGCTCCAGAGGAACGTTGGCATCTTTTCTGTTTTTGCAGAACTGCAGGAGTTACAAGTCCTCAATCCTGACTTCTCCAGCGTAAGTGGCCTAGGTGTTTGTCTGGATGGTTATCCCCTCATTAACATTACCGTGCCAATCACTGACATGCGCCACTTTTCTTTTTCTTTTTCTATTTGTAGATGGAATCACTGTCGCTGCTTACCCCAACCCAATTGGCACAGTTGACATTGACCTCTGGGGCATTGAATGACACAGATGACATTAAACTTGTGTTTAAGCGGCTGGAGGAAGGAGACGCTTTCAAAAATGTTGACGAGTTTCTGACGCAACTGACCGCAAAGGAAGAGGTAATGCACCTTTGAGATAAAAAAAACTGCATGATTTCATCTTGACAAATAGCAATCTCCATGTCTTCCTGTGTCTCCCTTTGTGGATAGTGAAAGACAACAAATGAGCAACGAGCAACCTATCATTCTTGTACTTTAATTTATTACCGGCAAAGCTCGATGGAATGCCGTGATGAGTTGTGCAGTGTTGAGGAACTCTGGTCATGTGTTTCAACAGATTCCTGACATCCATCCAGCCGTGAGAGATGTGATGATGAATCAGACGTTCAACATCATCAGCCTTCAATTCCCAGAGTTCGAAACGCTGGACTGGATTGCATGGTTCGAAGTAAAGCTGATTCCCATCCTCCCCAGTTTTAATGAAGTCATGCTCACCATTGCTACCTCAAACGTCAACTGCACCAACTACCAAGTCATGTGAGTAGGGGCCAACTTCCTGCTAAAATTAGCCATGGTTTCCATGACGAAAATCTATTGCAAATGTGGGGTGGAAGTGTCATGAGTGTATCTTTTCCCGTTTACAGTGTAAATGGAATGGACAGCGCTTTCCCTGAAATGACTCAGGAGAGAAGAGAAGGAATCGCAAGCGTCCTGCTGAAATACCTGAGGAAATCTGTACACCTCATCAATGGACCAGGTAGGGCTCACCAAGCAGGTTGTTGTGCTCATTGGCTTTCTGTTTGGTTGTTCATCGCCTCTGCTGGATGAAGTGTGCTTTGTTTGAAAGGAGTGAACAGTTGGCATGTTGCTTCCTTGTCTATTGAATATAACATCAATGTACTCCACTTTTAAATAATCAAAACGGCCATACATGTCTTTTAGCTTGCAGGCAGGACATCCACGATGACAAAGACTGGCTTGCAATCAACCTGGGTTCATACTCCGAGTACACAACCTATTCAGATCTCAAAGAGTTCCACATCTCAGGGGTAAAACAATTGTTTGCCAGTGTTCTTTGCATGATCAAAATTGACTAGTTTGGCATTGCTCATGTGTGGAATTATGGCTATTTAGAGGGCTAATGCATTGTATTCTGTTGTCTTCTTCACTCCAGGTGGCAGTTCTAGACTCCCTCTCACCAAACCAGAAAGCTGAATTGATGCTGGACCCAAGCACTGGCGCTCTGGAGAATGAGACTCTTGTGAAGAACATTTTCATCAGCTTGCTGGAATCTCCAAGGGAAGAGCAGCTCAATGAGTTCTTTGTGACTTTTGTTGAAGTCACCAAGCAGGTGAGTACATCACTCTCTGGCTGGAATGGACCTTGTACAGTTGAGACATGGCTCTCGACAAATTCATCTGACAAAACAATCAGGATGAATGGATGTCCTCCTAAACCATGAACCATTTATTTTCCAGGAAAACATCACTATCATCACAAACACAGCCGTAAGAGACACAATGCTGGACCTGACCTTGATGGCTCTTGCTCCCAAATTTGACGTTTTTGAGCCAAAAGACTTCCAGCTGTGGTTCCAAGTCAATCTGGTTGTTCTGCTGGCCAGCTTCCATCCTGGCAGATTGGATGATATCCCCCTAAACATCACCTGTGAATCCTACAATGCCATGTAAGAGACTACTTTACACCAAACAAACGTACAAAGCACTATCTCGTAAAGTACAGATTGACAAAAGACTGCGCTAATGTCTCTCTTTCCTTTTTCTCTCAGATTTACGGGTCTCGACCAAAGTTTGGAATCTCTTCCGCCTCACCTCTCACAGGGTGTAAAGTCAAGCTTGGATGCACTGATGAAGACATTCCAACGTATGTGATAAACTGATCTTTTTCAACAACAGACACTGTATCATCTGAGCCCAGCATTTATAGAAGATTTAAACATCTCCAAAAAGGCATTCTGTTATTTTGTTTTCTCATATGCTCCGAAATCTTCCCATTGATTGAGTGACCTTATTCAAATTATCTCCCTCAAAGGTTGCTCAAGGCCTCCAGCTTTAATTGTGGTAAGTACTCTCTGAATGGGATCTTATTTCAAATAGACCTTTTGTTTACGATACGGGAAAGGCCATGCATCTGGGATCTGCATTGTGGCATTGTTCAGAAAGCCAAAGCATCTCTTTTGTTTTCTCATTTAATTTCACTACTGGTAACAATATTATTTCCCCCCATATAGTGCAAAGAAACATTGGTCAATGGTAAGTTGATGCTAGCTGTGCAATTGACATTTTCTTGAATCAGATTGGCAATTTAGGATTTGTGTCTGAAGAACTATTGTTTTTATGTTCTCTTTTGCAGAGAAACAACTTTGTGCTGGATTTAACAGGTGGGTTCAGTGCTGTCTTGCACAGTGCAGGTTGTAAGACATTGAGACACACAAGGTATCATTTGTAAACTAATAATGTATTTTTCATTACCGTTTCCTACAGCACACAACTGAAGCAACAAATGTCGATTGGCAATTCCTATGAATCCCTTTGCAATTTCAACATCTCTGAATATGCCTGTTCCTCAGTAAGCTTTTTCAATTCATCACTGAATGTTGTCAGTAGCAACAGATACATTTCTCTCGTCCTCATCTTCTTTATTGATGTTACTCATGTTGATGTCACAGTTGTCTAATTTGGTTCACGTCCCTGCATTCTTTTCTTTAAGACAACTCTTCCGTCAGCGGACAACTTGGTGACGATCCTGAAATGCCAATTGTCGAGCAAAAAGACTTACTCAACAGAAATGTGGAAGCTGTTCTTCCAAAACAATGCTGCTGTTCTGGACCAGGCTCTTCTGAATTACTCCAGCATGGTATGTTGAATCCCAGAATTAAAACAAAATGTTGGCAATATGTGTGGATTTTGTCAATATACATCTGTTTATAACCTTTCCAGAACCCCAACATCAGCAGTCCAGCTATGCCACAGGTCCTTGATGCCATTGGAGATGTCAAAATCAACAACTTCATTAATGCACAGCTGAACGACGCCAGTTTCGTGGACAAGTTGTTCCAGAAGATGCTCCGTCCATTCTTGGCATCTGCATCTAGGAATTTCCTCTCCTGTCTCAGCTCAAAGAACTTCAGTTGTCAGACCTACCAAATTGTGTATGTAAAGCCATGATACCCAATGCCATCGTCAATACAATTGGTGATATGCCTACAATTGAATAAGAAGTCAAGATAACATGGGTAACATAGGCTCTGTTCTCTTTCAGCATTGATGCTCTAAGCAGCCAATCAGCCTCCATGGACAGAGAGCAACAACAAGTGATCTTCACTCATTACATCTATCCATTCCTTTCAAGAAATGACTCATCAGGTAATAAATGGTTCTGGAAAGCACAAAAACATCCACACTTCTCTGGGCCAATCCATTGAACTCATCTGCTTAGGGGAACTTAAAGTCCATTTGTTTAACTCTGCTTTTGTTTCAGATCCCGGCTGTGTCTCAAACACCAGTGGAAGCATGGACTGGCTCCAGAGGAACGTTGGCATCTTTTCTGTTTTTGCAGAACTGCAGGAGTTACAAGTCCTCAATCCTGACTTCTCCAGCGTAAGTGGCCTAGGTGTTTGTCTGGATGGTTATCCCCTCATTAACATTACCGTGCCAATCACTGACATGCGCCACTTTTCTTTTTCTTTTTCTATTTGTAGATGGAATCACTGTCGCTGCTTACCCCAACCCAATTGGCACAGTTGACATTGACCTCTGGGGCATTGAATGACACAGATGACATTAAACTTGTGTTTAAGCGGCTGGAGGAAGGAGACGCTTTCAAAAATGTTGACGAGTTTCTGACGCAACTGACCGCAAAGGAAGAGGTAATGCACCTTTGAGATAAAAAAAACTGCATGATTTCATCTTGACAAATAGCAATCTCCATGTCTTCCTGTGTCTCCCTTTGTGGATAGTGAAAGACAACAAATGAGCAACGAGCAACCTATCATTCTTGTACTTTAATTTATTACCGGCAAAGCTCGATGGAATGCCGTGATGAGTTGTGCAGTGTTGAGGAACTCTGGTCATGTGTTTCAACAGATTCCTGACATCCATCCAGCCGTGAGAGATGTGATGATGAATCAGACGTTCAACATCATCAGCCTTCAATTCCCAGAGTTCGAAACGCTGGACTGGATTGCATGGTTCGAAGTAAAGCTGATTCCCATCCTCCCCAGTTTTAATGAAGTCATGCTCACCATTGCTACCTCAAACGTCAACTGCACCAACTACCAAGTCATGTGAGTAGGGGCCAACTTCCTGCTAAAATTAGCCATGGTTTCCATGACGAAAATCTATTGCAAATGTGGGGTGGAAGTGTCATGAGTGTATCTTTTCCCGTTTACAGTGTAAATGGAATGGACAGCGCTTTCCCTGAAATGACTCAGGAGAGAAGAGAAGGAATCGCAAGCGTCCTGCTGAAATACCTGAGGAAATCTGTACACCTCATCAATGGACCAGGTAGGGCTCACCAAGCAGGTTGTTGTGCTCATTGGCTTTCTGTTTGGTTGTTCATCGCCTCTGCTGGATGAAGTGTGCTTTGTTTGAAAGGAGTGAACAGTTGGCATGTTGCTTCCTTGTCTATTGAATATAACATCAATGTACTCCACTTTTAAATAATCAAAACGGCCATACATGTCTTTTAGCTTGCAGGCAGGACATCCACGATGACAAAGACTGGCTTGCAATCAACCTGGGTTCATACTCCGAGTACACAACCTATTCAGATCTCAAAGAGTTCCACATCTCAGGGGTAAAACAATTGTTTGCCAGTGTTCTTTGCATGATCAAAATTGACTAGTTTGGCATTGCTCATGTGTGGAATTATGGCTATTTAGAGGGCTAATGCATTGTATTCTGTTGTCTTCTTCACTCCAGGTGGCAGTTCTAGACTCCCTCTCACCAAACCAGAAAGCTGAATTGATGCTGGACCCAAGCACTGGCGCTCTGGAGAATGAGACTCTTGTGAAGAACATTTTCATCAGCTTGCTGGAATCTCCAAGGGAAGAGCAGCTCAATGAGTTCTTTGTGACTTTTGTTGAAGTCACCAAGCAGGTGAGTACATCACTCTCTGGCTGGAATGGACCTTGTACAGTTGAGACATGGCTCTCGACAAATTCATCTGACAAAACAATCAGGATGAATGGATGTCCTCCTAAACCATGAACCATTTATTTTCCAGGAAAACATCACTATCATCACAAACACAGCCGTAAGAGACACAATGCTGGACCTGACCTTGATGGCTCTTGCTCCCAAATTTGACGTTTTTGAGCCAAAAGACTTCCAGCTGTGGTTCCAAGTCAATCTGGTTGTTCTGCTGGCCAGCTTCCATCCTGGCAGATTGGATGATATCCCCCTAAACATCACCTGTGAATCCTACAATGCCATGTAAGAGACTACTTTACACCAAACAAACGTACAAAGCACTATCTCGTAAAGTACAGATTGACAAAAGACTGCGCTAATGTCTCTCTTTCCTTTTTCTCTCAGATTTACGGGTCTCGACCAAAGTTTGGAATCTCTTCCGCCTCACCTCTCACAGGGTGTAAAGTCAAGCTTGGATGCACTGATGAAGACATTCCAACGTATGTGATAAACTGATATTTTTCAACAACAGACACTGTATCATCTGAGCCCAGCATTTATAGAAGATTTAAACATCTCCAAAAAGGCATTCTGTTATTTTGTTTTCTCATATGCTCCGAAATCTTCCCATTGATTGAGTGACCTTATTCAAATTATCTCCCTCAAAGGTTGCTCAAGGCCTCCAGCTTTAATTGTGGTAAGTACTCTCTGAATGGGATCTTATTTCAAATAGACCTTTTGTTTACGATACGGGAAAGGCCATGCATCTGGGATCTGCATTGTGGCATTGTTCAGAAAGCCAAAGCATCTCTTTTGTTTTCTCATTTAATTTCATACTGGTAACAATATTATTTCCCCCCATATAGTGCAAAGAAACATTGGTCAATGGTAAGTTGATGCTAGCTGTGCAATTGACATTTTCTTGAATCAGATTGGCAATTTAGGATTTGTGTCTGAAGAACTATTGTTTTTATGTTCTCTTTTGCAGAGAAACAACTTTGTGCTGGATTTAACAGGTGGGTTCAGTGCTGTCTTGCACAGTGCAGGTTGTAAGACATTGAGACACACAAGGTATCATTTGTAAACTAATAATGTATTTTTCATTACCGTTTCCTACAGCACACAACTGAAGCAACAAATGTCGATTGGCAATTCCTATGAATCCCTTTGCAATTTCAACATCTCTGAATATGCCTGTTCCTCAGTAAGCTTTTTCAATTCATCACTGAATGTTGTCAGTAGCAACAGATACATTTCTCTCGTCCTCATCTTCTTTATTGATGTTACTCATGTTGATGTCACAGTTGTCTAATTTGGTTCACGTCCCTGCATTCTTTTCTTTAAGACAACTCTTCCGTCAGCGGACAACTTGGTGACGATCCTGAAATGCCAATTGTCGAGCAAAAAGACTTACTCAACAGAAATGTGGAAGCTGTTCTTCCAAAACAATGCTGCTGTTCTGGACCAGGCTCTTCTGAATTACTCCAGCATGGTATGTTGAATGCCAGAATTACAACAAAATGTTGGCAATATGTGTGGATTTTGTCAATATACATCTGTTTATAACCTTTCCAGAACCCCAACATCAGCAGTCCAGCTATGCCACAGGTCCTTGATGCCATTGGAGATGTCAAAATCAACAACTTCATTAATGCACAGCTGAACGACGCCAGTTTCGTGGACAAGTTGTTCCAGAAGATGCTCCGTCCATTCTTGGCATCTGCATCTAGGAATTTCCTCTCCTGTCTCAGCTCAAAGAACTTCAGTTGTCAGACCTACCAAATTGTGTATGTAAAGCCATGATACCCAATGCCATCGTCAATACAATTGGTGATATGCCTACAATTGAATAAGAAGTCAAGATAACATGGGTAACATAGGCTCTGTTCTCTTTCAGCATTGATGCTCTAAGCAGCCAATCAGCCTCCATGGACAGAGAGCAACAACAAGTGATCTTCACTCATTACATCTATCCATTCCTTTCAAGAAATGACTCATCAGGTAATAAATGGTTCTGGAAAGCACAAAAACATCCACACTTCTCTGGGCCAATCCATTGAACTCATCTGCTTAGGGGAACTTAAAGTCCATTTGTTTAACTCTGCTTTTGTTTCAGATCCCGGCTGTGTCTCAAACACCAGTGGAAGCATGGACTGGCTCCAGAGGAACGTTGGCATCTTTTCTGTTTTTGCAGAACTGCAGGAGTTACAAGTCCTCAATCCTGACTTCTCCAGCGTAAGTGGCCTAGGTGTTTGTCTGGATGGTTATCCCCTCATTAACATTACCGTGCCAATCACTGACATGCGCCACTTTTCTTTTTCTTTTTCTATTTGTAGATGGAATCACTGTCGCTGCTTACCCCAACCCAATTGGCACAGTTGACATTGACCTCTGGGGCATTGAATGACACAGATGACATTAAACTTGTGTTTAAGTGGCTGGAGGAAGGAGACGCTTTCAAAAATGTTGACGAGTTTCTGACGCAACTGACCGCAAAGGAAGAGGTAATGCACCTTTGAGATAAAAAAAACTGCATGATTTCATCTTGACAAATAGCAATCTCCATGTCTTCCTGTGTCTCCCTTTGTAGATAGTGAAAGACAACAAATGAGCAACGAGCAACCTATCATTCTTGTACTTTAATTTATTACCGGCAAAGCTCGATGGAATGCCGTGATGAGTTGTGCAGTGTTGAGGAACTCTGGTCATGTGTTTCAACAGATTCCTGACATCCATCCAGCCGTGAGAGATGTGATGATGAATCAGACGTTCAACATCATCAGCCTTCAATTCCCAGAGTTCGAAACACTGGACTGGATTGCATGGTTCGAAGTAAAGCTGATTCCCATCCTCCCCAGTTTTAATGAAGTCATGCTCACCATTGCTACCTCAAACGTCAACTGCACCAACTACCAAGTCATGTGAGTAGGGGCCAACTTCCTGCTAAAATTAGCCATGGTTTCCATGACAAAAATCTATTGCAAATGTGGGGTGGAAGTGTCATGAGTGTATCTTTTCCCGTTTACAGTGTAAATGGAATGGACAGCGCTTTCCCTGAAATGACTCAGGAGAGAAGAGAAGGAATCGCAAGCGTCCTGCTGAAATACCTGAGGAAATCTGTACACCTCATCAATGGACCAGGTAGGGCTCACCAAGCAGGTTGTTGTGCTCATTGGCTTTCTGTTTGGTTGTTGATCGCCTCTGCTGGATGAAGTGTGCTTTGTTTGAAAGGAGTGAACAGTTGGCATGTTGCTTCCTTGTCTATTGAATATAACATCAATGTACTCCACTTTTAAATAATCAAAACGGCCATACATGTCTTTTAGCTTGCAGGCAGGACATCCACGATGACAAAGACTGGCTTGCAATCAACCTGGGTTCATACTCCGAGTACACAACCTATTCGGATCTCAAAGACTTCAACATCTCAGGGGTAAAACAATTGTTTTCTACAAAAAAAATTAAGTGCACCATTGGAATCTTGTAATTTGACGCTGCTCATGTGGATATATGGCGGAATGCATTTGTATTCTGTTGTCTTCTTCTCCCCAGGTGGCAGTTCTAGACTCCCTCTCACCAAACCAGAAATCCGAGCTGATACTGGACCCCACGAACCTGGCAAATGAATCTCTTGTACAAGAGGTTTTCTTAGGGATTCTGGGATCTTCAGATGTGGCGGAGATTGGTCAATTTTTCCAATCATTTGTGGAGGTTGCTTCAAAGGTTTGTATTTGATTCTTGGTATTGAGATGGTTGGTTTATTTGAACACTTCTAAACAACATTGCCATCTATCTTCAGATTTTGTTCTGTTAAGTGACCGAAACTGGGATATGCTTAAGACCCCAGCAGTCCTACAATCTAAACTAGATGCTCTCAATCTCACACAAATAATCAAGGAAACCACCAGGTACAACCCTAAATCCGTAAACATGGGCACCCTCATAGATATTATCCTGACCAACTTGCCCTCCAAATACATCTCTGCTGTTTTCAATCAGGACCTCAGCGATCACTGCCTCATTTTCTGCATCCGCTATGGGTCCGCCGTCAACCGACCACCCCTCATCACTGTCAAACGCTCCATAAAAAACTTCTGTGAGCAGGCCTTTCTAATCGACCTGGTCCGGGTATCCTGGAAGGATATTGACCTCATCCCGCCAGTCGAGGATGCCTGGTCGTTCTTTAAGTAATTTCCTCACCATCTTAAATAAGCATGCCCCTTTCAAAAAATGTAGAACTAAGAACAGAGATAGCCCTTGGTTCACTCCAGACCTGACACATCCTGTGGCGGACTGCAATTGCATCGAATAGTCCCTGCGATATACAACTGTTCAGGGAAGTCAGGAACCAATACACGCAGTCAGTCAGGAAAGCAAAGGCTAGCTTTTTCAAACAGAAATTTGCATCCTGTAGCTCTAACTCCAAAATGTTTTGGGACACTGTAATGTCCATGGAGAACAAGAGCACCTCCTCCCAGCTGCCCACTGCACTGAGGCTAGGCAACACGGTCACAACCGATAAATCCACAATAATCGAAAATTTCAATAAGCATTTCTCTACGGCTGGCCATGCTTTCCTCTTGGCTACCCCAACCCCGGGCCAACAGCTCCGCACCCCCCGCAGCTACTTGCCCGAGCCTCCCCAGCTTCTCCTTCACCCAAATCGCAGATGTTCTGAAAGAGCTGCAAAACCTGGACCCGTACAAATCAGCTGGGCTAGACAAGCTGGACCCTCTTTTTCTAAAATTATCCGCCGCCATTGTTGAAACCCCTATTAGCAGTCTGTTCAATCCCTCTTTCGTATTGTTCGAGATCCCTAAAGATTGGAAAGCTGCCGCGGTCATCCCCCTCTTCAAAGGGGGTGACACTCTAGACCTAAACTGTTATAGACCTATATCCATCCTGCCCTGCCTTTCTAAAGTCTTTGAAAGCCAAGTTAATAAACAGATCACTGACCATTTCGAATCCCACCGTACCTTCTCCGCAGTGCAATCCTGTTTCCGAGCTGGTCATCGGTGCACCTCAGCCACGCTCAAGATACTAAACAATATCATAACGGCCATCGATAAAAGACAGTACTGTGCAGCCGTCTTCATCGACCTGGCCAAGGCTTTCGACTCTGTCAATCACCGTATTCTTATCGGCAGACTCAATACCCTTGGTTTCTCAAATGACTGCCTAACCTGGTTCACCAACTACTTCGTAGACAGAGTTCAGTGTGTCAAATCGGAGGGCCTGTTGTCCGGACCTCTGGCAGTCTCTATGGAGGTACCACAGGGTTCAATTCTCGGGCCGACTCTTTTCTCTGTATATATCAATGATGTCGCTCTTGCTGCGGGTGATTCCCTGATCCACCTCTACGCAGACGACACCATTCTGTATACATCTGGCCCTTCTTTGGACACTGTGTTAACTAACTTCCAAACGAGCTTCAATGCCATACAACACTCCTTCCGTGGCCTCCAACTGCTCTTAAACGCTAGTAAAACCAAATGCATGCTTTTCAACCGTTCGATGCCCGCACTCGCCCGCCCGACTAGCATCACTACTCTGGACGGTTCTGACCTAGAATACGTGGACAACTACAAATACCTAGGTGTCTGGCTAGACTGTAAAATCTCCTTCCAGACTCATATCAAACATCTCCAATCCAAAATCAAATCTAGAATCGGCTTTCTATTTCGCAACAAAGCCTCCTTCACTCACGCCGCCAAACTTACCATAGTAAAACTGACTATCCTACCGATCCTCGACGATGTCATCTACAAAACATCTTCCAATACTCTACTCACCAACCACTGCGACTTGTATGCTCTAGTCGGCTGGCCCTCGCTACACAGACCCACTGGCTCCAGGTCATCTATAAGTCTATGCTAGGTAAAGCTCCGCCTTATCTCAGCTCACTGGTCACGATAACAACACCCACCCGTAGCACGCGCTCTAGTAGGTATATTTGACTGGTCATGCCCAAAGCCAACACCTACTTTGGCCGCCTTTCCTTCCAGTGCTCCGCTGCCAGTGATTGGAACGAATTGCAAAAATCGCTGAAGCTGGAGACCTACTTTTCCCTCACTAACTTTAAACATCAGCTATCTGAGCAGCTAACCGATCGCTGCAGCTGTACATAGTCCATCTGTAAATAGCCCACCCAATCTACCTACCTCATCCCCATATTGTTTTTATTTACTTTGCTGCTCTTTTGCACACCAGTATCACTACTTACACACCATCATCTGCTCATCAATCCCTCCAGTGTTAATCTGCTAAATTGTAATTACTTTGCTACTATGGCCTATTTATTGCCTACCTCCTCATGCCATTTGCACACACTGTATATAGACTTCCTTTTTTTCTATTGTGTTATTGACCGTACGCTTGTTTTTCCATGTGTAACTCTGTGTTGTTGTTTCTGTCGCACTGCTTTGCTTTATCTTGGCCAGGTCGCAGTTGTAAATGAGAACTTGTTCTCAACTAGTTTACATGGTTAAATAAAGGTGAAAAAAAATGGTTAACCTGTCTGGGAACGGGGTTCCGCCAACAGCCAATGGAATTGCAGGGCGCCAAATTCAATCAACAGAAATCTCATAATTTATATTTCTCAAACATACAAGTATTAGTCACCGTTTTAAAGATACATTTCTCGTTAATCCAACCACAGTGTCCGATTTCAAAAAGGCTTTTCGGCGAAAGCACAACATATCATCATGTTAGGTCAGCAACTAGTCACAGAAAGCATACAGCCATTTTCCAACCAAAGAGAGGAGTCACAAAAAGCAGAAATAGAGATAAAATGAATCACTAACCTTTGATATTCTTCATCAGATGACACTCCCGGGACAACATGTTACACACTACATGTACGTTTTGTTCGATCAAGTTCATATTTATATCCAAAAACCTCAGTTTACATTTGGCTTTGCCTCCAAAACATCCCGTGAATTTGCACAGAGCCACATCAATTTACAGAAATACTTTGATAAAAGATACAAGTATTATGCACAGAACTATAGATATACTTCTCCTTAATGCAACCGCTTTGTTAGATTTCAAAAAAACTTTACGGAAAAAGCAAACCATGAAATAATCTGAGTACGGCGCTCAGAGACCAAAACAAGCCAAACATATACCCATCATTTTGCGGAATCAACAGAAGTCAGAAATTGCATTATAAATATTACCTTACCTTTGATGATCTTCATCAGAATGCACTCCCAGGAATCTCAGTTCCACAATAAATGTTTGTTTAGTTCGATAAAGTCCATCATTTATGCCCAAATACCTCCTTGTTGTTCGCGCCTTGAGTTCACAAATCCAAATTCATGACGCGCGATCACTAGGTCCAGACGAAAAGTCAAAAAGTTCCGTTATAGTCCGTAGAAACATGTCAAACGATGTATAGAATCAATCTTTATGATGTTTTTAACATAAATCTTCAATAATGTTCCAACCGGAGAATTCCTTTGTCTTTAGAATTGCAATGGAAAGCAGGTCGCTCTCACGTGAACACGCGTGGTCAGCTCATGCCACTCTGGCAGACCTCTGACTCATTCAGCTCCCATTCCCCCCTCCTTTACAGTAGATGCATCAAACAATGTTCTAAAGACTGTTGCCATCTACTGGAAGCCTTAGGAAGTGCAATATGACCCCATAGACACTGTATATTCGATGGGCGATGAGTTGAAAAACTACAAACTTCAGATTTCCCACTTCCTGTTTGGATTTTTCTCAGGTTTTCGTCTGCCATATGAGTTCTGTTATACTCACAGACATCATTCAAACAGTTTTAAAAACTTCAGAGTGTTTTCTATCCAACTCTACTAATAATATGCATATACTAGTAATTGGGCCTGAGTAGCAGGCAGTTTACTCTGGGCACGCTTTTCATCCAAACGTGAAAATGCTGCCCCCTATCCCAAAGAAGTTAACCAGGAGTGGTCCTAAGCTATTGCCATATATGCAATAGATTGTGAACTACTCAAAATAGCTAAGGCAAGACTCCAGCCACTCGATTTACCTACTGTTGTTGTTTTTCTAGCAATGCATTTTCTCTGATCCTGCTAATCTACCAAGCACCTCCTTACAGAATGTTTATTTTTATTTATTTTTACAGAGAAACCTGACAGCTATTGAGCCAGGACTGCGAGACACCCTCTTAAACCTGACACTGACGGCACTCGCTCCCAAATTGCAGACACTAGATACTCTGGGATTCAAGCTTTGGTTCCAGGTCTATCTCCCGTTATTCCTCCCAAGCATTCATCCTGGGACCTTTTCCGTCATCCCAAGGAATATCAGCTGTGACTCCTATAGTGCAATGTGAGTTTCAGCTCTCAGTGTTTGCAATGATTATTGAGGCTGTGATTTGGCATGTGATTGCCTGATGCTGTATATTCTAAATATCTATTCTACATACTGCACATTAGTACATTTAATAGGTTGTCTTTTAATAAAACTATTTTTTTATTCACACAGCATCAAGGGGTGTGATAATGTGATCACTAGGTTGTCGCTGATCCAGTCCCAGCAAGTCTTCATGTTCACCAAGGATTATTTGACAGGCCAATCCATTGAAGGTACCATAATGAGTCCTCTAACTCAAAATATCATGTTACTATGTTGACTGCACTAAAGTCTATTTGAATCAGACATGGCGGCAGTATCAAGTTTACCTAGCCCCCATTCAAATAGGCAGTAAATGTTAATAAACATTATACCGTCTATTCACAAAGCTGTCTGCCGCCTGAGGGGATTTCGCTGACACTCCTACGCTGCCCAAACGCTCTGTCTAAATGCAATAGAAGCAAGATATTATTTTTCAATTACTAAAGATACACTTACTGTATGAAATTTAGGAAAGTTGCACCCAGCTGTATTTTGAGAAACACAAGAAATGTGGAACGGAATGGTCCGATGGAAAGGCGAGCGCAAGGTGAGAGAATGTGTAGTAGGCGAGTTGGCTTGTGAAAACAGCTGGGTGCAACTTTACTAAACTGCATACAGTAAGTGTATCTTTTGTATTTGAGAGATTCTTTCTCACTTATATGAAAGTTAAGCTCCAAAGGTTTCCAAAACCATATCGAGGCATATTTGCATTTAGACAGTGTCGCAATTAAACAGAGCGCTGGGATTGTAGTTCATGATTTAGTCAGCTGTGATCAGTACCATCAGCTGAAAACCCAAGGGGGGCCGGATGTAAACTGGATTATACCCCACTTGGGTTCTTGAGAGCTAAGATTTAACTGACTTAGAAATACAAAATAACTCCATACTTTACATAAAACATTATCGAAAAAATACAAATGTAGTCTAAAAGTTATAATTTTTACAGGAGCTAGGTAGAATGGCTAGCTTATATTTTTGAACACATTTCCCTAATTTTACATCGGACAAAAAATAAATAAACGCTACACAGTATTAAAACCTAGCTGATTGCTACTGTACGAGTGACGACATTTCATATTATTTTGAAAAGTTGACATACCTGTGTTAGAGTTAACATACCTATATATAGTGTACAATAGATCAGAAAAATCTGAGTTTATCAGCTAGCTAGCTACACAATTATGATAGCTACGTTCTTGACCTTGGTCAGAACAGAGCTAAAACAATAAAGGCTGATGTCATAGAGCTGATGCCACAAAAGAGGCCCAACTTCAGTATGGACATATTTGTGGAATGGAACAACATCTGGGACCAGAACTAAACAAGCAACTTAGAAAGTTGAGAGACGTCACAACCTTCATCAAATAAACATTCTGACATGTACCTACGGTGCCTTCAGAAAGTATTCACACTTACCAGACTTGATACATATCAAACAAATAGAAGAACATGTTTCAGTTTAATATAATACGCAAGAAAATCTAGACCTAGATTAATAATGGCTGTTTATGCCCGAAAAAGGCTTTTCTTTTCAAAACTTTGGAAGCTTTCAACTTTCCAGCTAAAAGAATAAATAATAATACATTATCTGATTAAATTACTTTAGAAAGGGGCACAAGACAGGGATGTTCTCTCTCCCCCTCCTGTTTGCATTGGCAATTGAACCGCTTGCAAAAATAATTACACAGGACCCAAACGTAACAGGTATCCGTATTGGTAAACATGAATAGAAACTAAACGTATTACAGATGATCTCCTGATATCCCTGACCAATATTGAAAACTCAATGCCCCCTAACATTTACGTGAAAAAATAATAAACTAAATAATGGCAATAGGAAAAATTTAAATAATAACTCACAATCTACAGCAATCATTTAAGTGGACCACAATACATGAAATACTTAGGATGCTTAATAAGCGACAACAAACAACAAATAAATATAGATAACTTTATCCTATTACTGAACAACATGAAAGCAGATCTAATTAAATTGAATAATCTTCCCATAAATCTTACAGGTGTAATAAACCTCTTTAGAATGGCTTGGCTGCCAAAGTGCTAACAGACTTCATATGGGCAAATAAAAATTATAGAATAAAAAGGAAAGTTTTACATCAAATCAAATCAAATGTATTTATATAGCCCTTCGTACATCAGCTGATATCTCAAAGTGCCGTACAGAAACCCAGCCTAAAACCCCAAACAGCAAGCAATGCAGGTGTAGAAGCACGGTGGCTAGGAAAAACTCCCTAGAAAGGCAAAAATCTTCCTAAATCTGAGGGTGGTGTTAACCTTCCTGAGTCTGAGGGTGGTGTTAACTTTCCTGAGTCTGAGGGTGGTGTTAACCTTCCTGAGTCTGAGGGTGGTGTTAACCTTCCTGAGTCTGAGGGTGGTGTTAACCTTCCTGAGTCTGAGGGTGGGGTTAACCTTCCTGAGTCTGAGGGTGGTGTTAACCTTCCTGAGTCTGAGGGTGGTGTTAACCTTCCTGAGTCTGAGGGTGGGGTTAACCTTCCTGAGTCTGAGGGTGGGGTTAACCTTCCTGAGTCTGAGGGTGGTGTTAACCTTCCTGAGTCTGAGGGTGGGGTTAACCTTCCTGAGTCTGAGGGTGTTGTTAACCTTCCAGACTTAGAGTTGTATCAACTCACCACCCAGGGCTTTTACTTGCGACAAATAGATAAATGCACTAAAGAGGAACAATGAGTACATATTGAAGACGCTCATCCCAGAATATTTTCATGCATCTGTTTTCAAAGGATAAACCTAAGAACATTAACAACTTCATAGTTGATAACACTAAAACAATATGGAGGAAAATGAAACGTGTTCTGCAAGAACCAATCACTCCTTAAAAACACAACCTTCTGGAACAATCCTTGGACAGATTTTCAGAATTCACTGATAAATTAGTCTAAATGGA
The DNA here is from genome assembly GCF_016432855.1 of Salvelinus namaycush. Lineage (NCBI taxonomy): Eukaryota > Metazoa > Chordata > Actinopteri > Salmoniformes > Salmonidae > Salvelinus > Salvelinus namaycush. The sequence goes on from NC_052321.1 coordinate 5,266,296, forward strand.
AAACTAAAGGCAAAGAAAACAAAAATGACTTGGTAACAGAATTAAATAATTTAACATTTATTTTGGACAATGTAGATTGTTTCAAGGACATGCAACGTAAAAGTTATATATCACAAAATGTAGATTTGAAATATTTTAGACATCAGAGCAATCTTGAGGGTATCTTCTTTGAATCAAAAAAATATGATAGGGAAGATATACAAAAGCTCACAGAGAGCCTATCCAACTTACAATATCTTAAAAAATATATAAACTATTGTAACCAAGACTTAAAATGAACTGATATTGGCAGATAGTTATGCTCCAACTTTCCCTCTAACAAAATTACAGTTAACGAAAATGTACGCTTAATCTAGTATAAAATAATGTATATAATGTATTATACAAGAGACAAAATTCACAAATTCTAGTCATGTCTTAAGTCTAAAACTAATAATGACTGAATAATCCATGCTTTCTGGGGATGCTACAAGGTCCGAAAGTTATAGGGGGAGTTAGAATGTTGCCTGTCAGAAGTATTATATATAAACTTACTTTTAATCCATATTTAACCCATATTTCAAGACATGGCAAGTCAATCAAGACATGGAAGTCAATCAATCTGCCATCATTAACACAATGGAAAAATCAAATGATTTATAATTAAATATTGAGATAGCATTGGCAACCAAGAAAAGCAAATTGATGCAATTTAAGGCACTAGGGATAGGGTGTGAACATGTGAATCTGGACAGATCAGATGTAGTCATTGTTTGTGTGCATCTGTAAATTGTTGTTCATATCTGTAAGTAAAAAAACGTAAATAAAAAATAAAAAAGGATTCACACCTCTTGACTGTTTCAACAGTTTGAAATGTTGTGTCACTGGCACAATACCCCATAAGGGCAAAGTGGAAATATGTTTTTAGAAATGTTTACAAATTAATAAAAAATGAAAAGTTGAAATGTCAAATAAACCTTGATGAAGCCCAAGTTCACCATACAACAGATAATTCCAACAACCAGAGTGACACAGACAAACAATGCTCACCAAATGTAGACATATTGGTAAATTGGTTAAAAAAAAGCAGACATTTGAATATCCCTTTGAGCTCAGGGATTTCCCCATGAGGCCAATGCTGACTTTAAAACAGTTACAGAGTTTAATGGCTGTGATAGGGGAAAACTGAGAATGGATCAACATCATTGTAGTTACTCCACAATACTAACCTAAATGACAGAGTGAAAAGAAGGAAGCCTGTACAGAATACAAATATTCCAAAACATGCATCCTGGTTGCAACAAGGCACTAAAGTAAAACTGCAAAAAAATAAGAAATGATCTCTATGTCCTGAATAAAAAGTGTTATGTTTGGGGCAAATCCAACTCAATACATCACTGAGTACCACTCTTCATATTTTCATGCACAGTGGTGTCTGCATCACGGTATGGGTATGCTTGTCATCGACAAGGACTTACCCAGAAATACTCACAGCTGTAATCGCTGCCTAAGGTGATTCTAACATGTGTTGACTCAGGGCTGTGAATACTTACGTAAATTGGATATTGCTGCATTTCATTTTCCATACATTTGCAACATTTTCTAAAAGCATGTTTTCACCTTGACATTATGTAGATTGGTGAATAAAAAAAATATAAAAAAATTCAAGTCAGGCTGTAACAACAAAATGTGGAATAAGACAAGGGATACGAATACTTTCTTTATGTCACGTTCCTGACCTGTTTTCTCTTGTTTTGTATGTGTTTAGTTGGTCAGGGCGTGAGTTGGGATGGGCAGTCTATGTTTTCTGTTTCTATGTTGGTTTTGGGTTGCCTGGTATGGCTCTCAATTAGAGGCAGGTGTTTGACGTTTCCTCTGATTGAGAGTCATATTAAGGTAGGTTGTTCTCACTGTTTGTTTGTGGGTGATTGTCTTCCGTGTCTGTGTATGTTGCGCCACACGGGACTGTTTTCGGTATGTTTGTTCGTATGGTTTTTGTGTAGTCTGTTTTCCCGGTTCGTGCGTTCTTCGTGTTACATGTAAGTTCTTACGTTCAGGTCAGTCTACATCGTTTATTGTTTTGTTAGTTAGTCAAGTATAGTTTGTTTTCGTCTTGTTTAAATAAATATCATGTCATATCACAACGCTGCGCCTTGGTCGAATCACTACTCCTCCTCTTCGTATGAAGAGGAGGAGGAACACCGTTACAGAATCACCCACCAACAAAAGATCAAGCAGCGGTGTAACGGGAGTAAGGGACAGCGCAAGAAGGAGGAATGGACATGGGAGGATATTTTGGACGGAAAGGGTTGCTACACATGGGAGGAGATTCTGGCTGGTAAGGATCGCCTCCCATGGGAACAGCTGGAGGCAGCTCGGAGAGCGGAGGAAACCGGAGAGAGGAACCGGCGTTATGAGGGGACACGTCTAGCACGGAAGCCCGAAAAGCCCGTGAGTACTACCCAAAAATGTCTTGGGGGGGGGCTAAGAGGTAGTGGGCCGAGGGCAGGTAGGAGACCTGCGCCCACTTCCCAGGCTAACCGTGGAGAGCGGGAGTACGGGCAGACACCGTGTTACGCAGTAGAGCGCACGGTGTCTCCTGTACGGGTTCATAGCCCGGTGCGGGTTATTCCACCTCCCCGCACTGGTAGGGCTAGATTGAGTATTGAGCCGGATGTCATGAAGCCGGCCCTACATATCTGGCCACCAGTACGTCTCCTCGGGCCGGCTTACATGGCACCAGCCTTACGCATGGTGTCCCCGGTTCGCCTACATAGCCCGGTGCGGGTTATTCCACCTCCCCGCACTGGTCAGGCGACGGGGAGCATTCAACCAGGTAAGGTTGGGCAGGCTCAATGCTCAAGGGAGCCAGTACGCTTGCACGGTCCGGTATTTCCGGCGCTACCTCCCCGCCCCAGCCCAGTACCACCAGTGCCTACTCCACGCACCAGGTTTCCAGTGCGTCTCCAGAGCCCTGTTCCTCCTCCACGCACTCTCCCTGTGGTGTGTGTATCCAGCCCAGTGCCTCCAGTTCCGGCACCACGCACCAAGCCTCCTGTGCGTCTCCAGAGCCCTGTGCGCACTGTTCCTTCTCCCCGCACTCGCCCTGAGGTGCGTGCCCTCAGCCCGGTACCTCCAGTTCCGGTACCACGCACCAGGCCTATAGTGCGCATCGAGAGTCCAGTGTGCCCTGTTGTTGTTCCCCGCACTAGCCTGAAGGTGCGTGTCCTTAGCCCGGTACCTCCAGTTCCGGTACCACGCACCAGGCCTACAGTGCGTCTCAGCCGGCCAGAGTCTGCCGTCTGCCCAACGGCGCCTGAACTGTCCGTCTGCCAAGCGCCGCATGAACTGCCCGTCTGTATTGAGCCTTCAAAGCCGCCCGTCTGCCATGAGCCTACAGAGCCTTCCGCCAGACAGGAGCCGCTAGAGCCTTCCGCCAGACAGGAGCCGCTAGAGCCTTCCGCCAGACAGGAGCAGCCAAAGCCTTCCGCCAGACAGGATCAGCCAGAACCATCCGTCTCCGCAGCGCCGTCTGAGCCATCCGTCTCCTCAGCGCCGTCTGAGCCATCCGTCTCCTCAGCGCCATCTGAGCCATCCGTCTCCCCAGCGCCGTCTGAGCCATCCGTCTCCCCAGCGCCGTCTGAGCCATCCGTCTGTCCCAAGCCATTAGAGCCGCCCGTCTGTCCCGAGCCGTCAGAGCCGTTAGTCAGTCAGGAGCCGCTAGAGCCATTCGTCAGTCAGGATCTGCCAGAGCCGCCAACCAGACAGGATCTGCCAGAGCCGCCAACCAGACAGGATCTGCCAGAGCCGCCAACCAGACAGGATCTGCCAGAGCCGCCAACCAGACAGGATCTGCCAGAGCCGCCAACCAGACAGGATCTGCCAGAGCCGCCAACCAGACAGGATCTGCCAGAGCCGTCAGCGAGCCATGAGCGTCCAGAGCCGTCAGCCAGCCATGAGCGTCCAGAGCCGTCAGCCAGCCATGAGCGTCCAGAGCCGTCAGCCAGCCATGAGCGTCCAGAGCCGTCAGCCAGCCATGAGCGTCCAGAGCCGTCAGCCAGCCATGAGCGTCCAGAGCCGTCAGCTAGTCATGAGCGTCCAGAGCTGCCATGTATCCAGAACTGCCCCTCAGTCCAGAGCTGTCTCTCTGTCCGGAGCTGCCCTTCAGTCCGGAGTTGCCCCTCTATCCTGAGCTACCCCTCTATCCTGAGCTACCCCTCTATCCTGAGCTACCTCTCTATCCTGAGCTACCTCTCTATCCTGACCTACCTCTCTGTTCTGAGCTACCTTGTCCCGGAGCTGTCCCTTAATTTTGTGTTGCCTCTTATATTAGGTGGGTGGAATAGGAGGGTGGTCATTGTGAGGGGGATAAAGAAGCAGGGATGTATTATGGTGGGATGGGAACCACGCCCAGAACCTGAGCCACCACCGTGGACAGATGCCCACCCAGACCCTCCCCTAGACTTTGTGCTGGTGCGCCCGGAGTTCGCACCTTAAGGGGGGGGTTATGTCACGTTCCTGACCTGTTTTCTCTTGTTTTGTATGTGTTTAGTTGGTCAGGGCGTGAGTTGGGATGGGCAGTCTATGTTTTCTGTTTCTATGTTGGTTTTGGGTTGCCTGGTATGGCTCTCAATTAGAGGCAGGTGTTTGACGTTTCCTCTGATTGAGAGTCATATTAAGGTAGGTTGTTCTCACTGTTTGTTTGTGGGTGATTGTCTTCCGTGTCTGTGTATGTTGCGCCACACGGGACTGTTTTCGGTATGTTTGTTCGTATGGTTTTTGTGTAGTCTGTTTTCCCGGTTCGTGCGTTCTTCGTGTTACATGTAAGTTCTTACGTTCAGGTCAGTCTACATCGTTTATTGTTTTGTTAGTTAGTCAAGTATAGTTTGTTTTCGTCTTGTTTAAATAAATATCATGTCATATCACAACGCTGCGCCTTGGTCGAATCACTACTCCTCCTCTTCGTATGAAGAGGAGGAGGAACACCGTTACAGAATCACCCACCAACAAAAGATCAAGCAGCGGTGTAACGGGAGTAAGGGACAGCGCAAGAAGGAGGAATGGACATGGGAGGATATTTTGGACGGAAAGGGTTGCTACACATGGGAGGAGATTCTGGCTGGTAAGGATCGCCTCCCATGGGAACAGCTGGAGGCAGCTCGGAGAGCGGAGGAAACCGGAGAGAGGAACCGGCGTTATGAGGGGACACGTCTAGCACGGAAGCCCGAAAAGCCCGTGAGTACTACCCAAAAATGTCTTGGGGGGGGGCTAAGAGGTAGTGGGCCGAGGGCAGGTAGGAGACCTGCGCCCACTTCCCAGGCTAACCGTGGAGAGCGGGAGTACGGGCAGACACCGTGTTACGCAGTAGAGCGCACGGTGTCTCCTGTACGGGTTCATAGCCCGGTGCGGGTTATTCCACCTCCCCGCACTGGTAGGGCTAGATTGAGTATTGAGCCGGATGTCATGAAGCCGGCCCTACATATCTGGCCACCAGTACGTCTCCTCGGGCCGGCTTACATGGCACCAGCCTTACGCATGGTGTCCCCGGTTCGCCTACATAGCCCGGTGCGGGTTATTCCACCTCCCCGCACTGGTCAGGCGACGGGGAGCATTCAACCAGGTAAGGTTGGGCAGGCTCAATGCTCAAGGGAGCCAGTACGCTTGCACGGTCCGGTATTTCCGGCGCTACCTCCCCGCCCCAGCCCAGTACCACCAGTGCCTACTCCACGCACCAGGTTTCCAGTGCGTCTCCAGAGCCCTGTTCCTCCTCCACGCACTCTCCCTGTGGTGTGTGTATCCAGCCCAGTGCCTCCAGTTCCGGCACCACGCACCAAGCCTCCTGTGCGTCTCCAGAGCCCTGTGCGCACTGTTCCTTCTCCCCGCACTCGCCCTGAGGTGCGTGCCCTCAGCCCGGTACCTCCAGTTCCGGTACCACGCACCAGGCCTATAGTGCGCATCGAGAGTCCAGTGTGCCCTGTTGTTGTTCCCCGCACTAGCCTGAAGGTGCGTGTCCTTAGCCCGGTACCTCCAGTTCCGGTACCACGCACCAGGCCTACAGTGCGTCTCAGCCGGCCAGAGTCTGCCGTCTGCCCAACGGCGCCTGAACTGTCCGTCTGCCAAGCGCCGCATGAACTGCCCGTCTGTATTGAGCCTTCAAAGCCGCCCGTCTGCCATGAGCCTACAGAGCCTTCCGCCAGACAGGAGCCGCTAGAGCCTTCCGCCAGACAGGAGCCGCTAGAGCCTTCCGCCAGACAGGAGCAGCCAAAGCCTTCCGCCAGACAGGATCAGCCAGAACCATCCGTCTCCGCAGCGCCGTCTGAGCCATCCGTCTCCTCAGCGCCGTCTGAGCCATCCGTCTCCTCAGCGCCATCTGAGCCATCCGTCTCCCCAGCGCCGTCTGAGCCATCCGTCTCCCCAGCGCCGTCTGAGCCATCCGTCTGTCCCAAGCCATTAGAGCCGCCCGTCTGTCCCGAGCCGTCAGAGCCGTTAGTCAGTCAGGAGCCGCTAGAGCCATTCGTCAGTCAGGATCTGCCAGAGCCGCCAACCAGACAGGATCTGCCAGAGCCGCCAACCAGACAGGATCTGCCAGAGCCGCCAACCAGACAGGATCTGCCAGAGCCGCCAACCAGACAGGATCTGCCAGAGCCGCCAACCAGACAGGATCTGCCAGAGCCGCCAACCAGACAGGATCTGCCAGAGCCGTCAGCGAGCCATGAGCGTCCAGAGCCGTCAGCCAGCCATGAGCGTCCAGAGCCGTCAGCCAGCCATGAGCGTCCAGAGCCGTCAGCCAGCCATGAGCGTCCAGAGCCGTCAGCCAGCCATGAGCGTCCAGAGCCGTCAGCCAGCCATGAGCGTCCAGAGCCGTCAGCTAGTCATGAGCGTCCAGAGCTGCCATGTATCCAGAACTGCCCCTCAGTCCAGAGCTGTCTCTCTGTCCGGAGCTGCCCTTCAGTCCGGAGTTGCCCCTCTATCCTGAGCTACCCCTCTATCCTGAGCTACCCCTCTATCCTGAGCTACCTCTCTATCCTGACCTACCTCTCTATCCTGACCTACCTCTCTGTTCTGAGCTACCTTGTCCCGGAGCTGTCCCTTAATTTTGTGTTGCCTCTTATATTAGGTGGGTGGAATAGGAGGGTGGTCATTGTGAGGGGGATAAAGAAGCGGGGATGTATTATGGTGGGATGGGAACCACGCCCAGAACCTGAGCCACCACCGTGGACAGATGCCCACCCAGACCCTCCCCTAGACTTTGTGCTGGTGCGCCCGGAGTTCGCACCTTAAGGGGGGGGTTATGTCACGTTCCTGACCTGTTTTCTCTTGTTTTGTATGTGTTTAGTTGGTCAGGGCGTGAGTTGGGATGGGCAGTCTATGTTTTCTGTTTCTATGTTGGTTTTGGGTTGCCTGGTATGGCTCTCAATTAGAGGCAGGTGTTTGACGTTTCCTCTGATTGAGAGTCATATTAAGGTAGGTTGTTCTCACTGTTTGTTTGTGGGTGATTGTCTTCCGTGTCTGTGTATGTTGCGCCACACGGGACTGTTTTCGGTATGTTTGTTCGTATGGTTTTTGTGTAGTCTGTTTTCCCGGTTCGTGCGTTCTTCGTGTTACATGTAAGTTCTTACGTTCAGGTCAGTCTACATCGTTTATTGTTTTGTTAGTTAGTCAAGTATAGTTTGTTTTCGTCTTGTTTAAATAAATATCATGTCATATCACAACGCTGCGCCTTGGTCGAATCACTACTCCTCCTCTTCGTATGAAGAGGAGGAGGAACACCGTTACAGAATCACCCACCAACAAAAGATCAAGCAGCGGTGTAACGGGAGTAAGGGACAGCGCAAGAAGGAGGAATGGACATGGGAGGATATTTTGGACGGAAAGGGTTGCTACACATGGGAGGAGATTCTGGCTGGTAAGGATCGCCTCCCATGGGAACAGCTGGAGGCAGCTCGGAGAGCGGAGGAAACCGGAGAGAGGAACCGGCGTTATGAGGGGACACGTCTAGCACGGAAGCCCGAAAAGCCCGTGAGTACTACCCAAAAATGTCTTGGGGGGGGGCTAAGAGGTAGTGGGCCGAGGGCAGGTAGGAGACCTGCGCCCACTTCCCAGGCTAACCGTGGAGAGCGGGAGTACGGGCAGACACCGTGTTACGCAGTAGAGCGCACGGTGTCTCCTGTACGGGTTCATAGCCCGGTGCGGGTTATTCCACCTCCCCGCACTGGTAGGGCTAGATTGAGTATTGAGCCGGATGTCATGAAGCCGGCCCTACATATCTGGCCACCAGTACGTCTCCTCGGGCCGGCTTACATGGCACCAGCCTTACGCATGGTGTCCCCGGTTCGCCTACATAGCCCGGTGCGGGTTATTCCACCTCCCCGCACTGGTCAGGCGACGGGGAGCATTCAACCAGGTAAGGTTGGGCAGGCTCAATGCTCAAGGGAGCCAGTACGCTTGCACGGTCCGGTATTTCCGGCGCTACCTCCCCGCCCCAGCCCAGTACCACCAGTGCCTACTCCACGCACCAGGTTTCCAGTGCGTCTCCAGAGCCCTGTTCCTCCTCCACGCACTCTCCCTGTGGTGTGTGTATCCAGCCCAGTGCCTCCAGTTCCGGCACCACGCACCAAGCCTCCTGTGCGTCTCCAGAGCCCTGTGCGCACTGTTCCTTCTCCCCGCACTCGCCCTGAGGTGCGTGCCCTCAGCCCGGTACCTCCAGTTCCGGTACCACGCACCAGGCCTATAGTGCGCATCGAGAGTCCAGTGTGCCCTGTTGTTGTTCCCCGCACTAGCCTGAAGGTGCGTGTCCTTAGCCCGGTACCTCCAGTTCCGGTACCACGCACCAGGCCTACAGTGCGTCTCAGCCGGCCAGAGTCTGCCGTCTGCCCAACGGCGCCTGAACTGTCCGTCTGCCAAGCGCCGCATGAACTGCCCGTCTGTATTGAGCCTTCAAAGCCGCCCGTCTGCCATGAGCCTACAGAGCCTTCCGCCAGACAGGAGCCGCTAGAGCCTTCCGCCAGACAGGAGCCGCTAGAGCCTTCCGCCAGACAGGAGCAGCCAAAGCCTTCCGCCAGACAGGATCAGCCAGAACCATCCGTCTCCGCAGCGCCGTCTGAGCCATCCGTCTCCTCAGCGCCGTCTGAGCCATCCGTCTCCTCAGCGCCATCTGAGCCATCCGTCTCCCCAGCGCCGTCTGAGCCATCCGTCTCCCCAGCGCCGTCTGAGCCATCCGTCTGTCCCAAGCCATTAGAGCCGCCCGTCTGTCCCGAGCCGTCAGAGCCGTTAGTCAGTCAGGAGCCGCTAGAGCCATTCGTCAGTCAGGATCTGCCAGAGCCGCCAACCAGACAGGATCTGCCAGAGCCGCCAACCAGACAGGATCTGCCAGAGCCGCCAACCAGACAGGATCTGCCAGAGCCGCCAACCAGACAGGATCTGCCAGAGCCGCCAACCAGACAGGATCTGCCAGAGCCGCCAACCAGACAGGATCTGCCAGAGCCGTCAGCGAGCCATGAGCGTCCAGAGCCGTCAGCCAGCCATGAGCGTCCAGAGCCGTCAGCCAGCCATGAGCGTCCAGAGCCGTCAGCCAGCCATGAGCGTCCAGAGCCGTCAGCCAGCCATGAGCGTCCAGAGCCGTCAGCCAGCCATGAGCGTCCAGAGCCGTCAGCCAGCCATGAGCGTCCAGAGCCGTCAGCTAGTCATGAGCGTCCAGAGCTGCCATGTATCCAGAACTGCCCCTCAGTCCAGAGCTGTCTCTCTGTCCGGAGCTGCCCTTCAGTCCGGAGTTGCCCCTCTATCCTGAGCTACCCCTCTATCCTGAGCTACCCCTCTATCCTGAGCTACCTCTCTATCCTGAGCTACCTCTCTATCCTGAGCTACCTCTCTGTTCTGAGCTACCTTGTCCCGGAGCTGTCCCTTAATTTTGTGTTGCCTCTTATATTAGGTGGGTGGAATAGGAGGGTGGTCATTGTGAGGGGGATAAAGAAGCGGGGATGTATTATGGTGGGATGGGAACCACGCCCAGAACCTGAGCCACCACCATGGACAGATGCCCACCCAGACCCTCCCCTAGACTTTGTGCTGGTGCGCCCGGAGTTCGCACCTTAAGGGGGGGGTTATGTCACGTTCCTGACCTGTTTTCTCTTGTTTTGTATGTGTTTAGTTGGTCAGGGCGTGAGTTGGGATGGGCAGTCTATGTTTTCTGTTTCTATGTTGGTTTTGGGTTGCCTGGTATGGCTCTCAATTAGAGGCAGGTGTTTGACGTTTCCTCTGATTGAGAGTCATATTAAGGTAGGTTGTTCTCACTGTTTGTTTGTGGGTGATTGTCTTCCGTGTCTGTGTATGTTGCGCCACACGGGACTGTTTTCGGTATGTTTGTTCGTATGGTTTTTGTGTAGTCTGTTTTCCCGGTTCGTGCGTTCTTCGTGTTACATGTAAGTTCTTACGTTCAGGTCAGTCTACATCGTTTATTGTTTTGTTAGTTAGTCAAGTATAGTTTGTTTTCGTCTTGTTTAAATAAATATCATGTCATATCACAACGCTGCGCCTTGGTCGAATCACTACTCCTCCTCTTCGTATGAAGAGGAGGAGGAACACCGTTACACTTTAGGCACTGTAGCTAGCTAGCAGTTTTGGAGACGTTTCTAGCTTAGAGATTTGTGCCGGCTAATTAGCAGTAAATAAGTAAATTGTTTCGCTCCACAGTTAGCCAAAGTTGTTTACAGTAATTTAGCAACTGCTGCCTTGTACTTTACCAGCTAATCGTATTGTTGCCACGTCACCTGTCTCCGATAACGACAAGTTCTGTTTACATTTAGCAATTCTGATGTGCCTTCCATATTCACTTAGCATGCATGTAGCAGCGGTGCGTTCCGCAGCACACAGCGTTTTGGAACGTAATGTGTAGAATGTGTAGAACAAACATGCATCTCGGACATCACATCGGCTCTCTTCATGGCATTATACCTGCAACGTTAAACAACGTTTGACTACAGAACGTGGTCCAGATTTTGCACGTCTCTATGGGACATGATTTGTTGCTTCACCACATAACAAAGTAACGTCACATCTATTGGATTGAAAGAATAACTAAAGCTATAAATGACGAATAGATCGATTGTCAACAGATTAAAATAATAAAGTTTGGAAACTGAACCTAATGTTCAATTATTTTGGTCCCTCTCCCAAGGATTCTCCTGTGTGAAGACTGTGAGAGATGACAGGGATTGGCTTGGAAGCAACTTTGGACAATTCCGGGTCTATGCTTCCTATGTGGACTTTGTGACCCTGAAGAGTGATTTCAATGGAGTAAGTCACAAGGCATCACGTCAGTGAAACATATTTTTGTATTACAGTATTACAGAGTCTGAAGCTATTTTCCTCTTGCAGTCATTTCTCTGGGCTCAGATCATTTCAATTTAGGAACTGAAATAGGATGTTAAATCCTGCATTAAATGAGCTAAGTATTAGCTGTTCCTTAATTGAAGTGGTAACAGCCTAAACATTGGCTGTGAGGTCCTGATGTGCAATGTCAGACACTTGTTTAAATTATGTTTGATCTCCAGGTGAAAGCAGCAGATCTCCTCACTCCTATCCAGCTGGCTCAGCTCGCAACAATTCCCTCCCAACTTGAAGGGGCACAGGGTGTCAACAAGATCATGGCAGCCATCAGTCCGGCTAACTTTGGATTGTTCTTTGACATACTCTCACCTGCCATCCAGGTACGTACAGCATCTGTCTACTAACCTTTCAGGTACACAACATTGATGTTTCTGATTAGAATTGTAGTTGTTCTACAATACTAAAATAGTTTTGAGACATTACTAACATAAGTAATGTCTGTTTTTTTATTGAGTTTTAGTTTGTATTGCCATATGTAATATCCACAATTCAGCATATTGCTGTCAATTGTACAATGTTATGTTTGAAAACTGTCTAAAGCAAACCTTTGCCTTATAAATTGGCATATGTATTTTCAGCTGTGTATTAACATTGAAAATATTGAATATTGAATAACTTATTGACATGTTTGAAAATTCTTCCAGAAACACATGAAGAACTACACAGAAGAGGTGAAATCAGCGTTCCTCCAGGTGGTGTTGGACAGCGGGAACCTGTCCTCCACTGCCATCAACGACACACAATTCCTCGTTTGGCTCAGGGTTCGGCTGAACCCCCTCTTGCTGAACCTCTCATCCAAACAAGTGACACCACTCTTCCGCATCATGAAGGATAGGGGCTGCAACAGCAGCCAAGAAGCGTAAGGAGAGATAACTAAGTCAAATAGCTGTCTATGTGTTCTGGTGTGCTATAGCTGTCTATATGTGTTCTGATGTGCTATAGCTGTCTATATGTGTTCTGGTGTGCTATAGCTGTCTATATGTGTTCTGATGTGCTATAGCTGTCTATGTGATCTGATGTGCTATAGCTGTCTATATGTGATCTGATGTGCTATAGCTGTCTATATGTGATCTGATGTGCTATAGCTGTCTATATGTGATCTGATGTGCTATAGCTGTCTATATGTGTTCTGATGTGCTATAGCTGTCTATATGTGTTCTGATGTGCTATAGCTGTCTATATGTGATCTGATGTGCTATAGCTGTCTATATGTGATCTGATGTGCTATATTCTCACATGTGAAGATAAAACAAGTTCAAGCTAATCTAAATTAACAAATGTAATAGAACATTTAAAATAGCTTTTTTAAGTGTGATATTTACACATCTCTCGTTGTTTTTCTTCTGGAAACTCAGAATCTCATTATTAGACACTCTGCGGTCTACACTGACTAAAGACACACAGAGGGAAATCTACAGCAATACCTTACTCCTCCTGAAAGGTACGCATTTGGGTCTAAAACTGTGTTCTTCGATCCTGGTTCTAGGGACCTATAGTACAGTAATTCAGGTGTTTGTTTAATGCTGGGCCATGTTAATTAAATACATTTATCTAAACTGGCCTTTTTCTTTGTCTGACAGAGCCAACGCCACTGCGATGCTATGTAAACGGAAGCTTCTACTCATTTTTGAGAAGCACGTTCCTTGGCTTTGGATTCCCCGACCTGTCAAGGCTTTTCACGCTCATGCCAGACACACGCCAACCTGAGGTAATGGCAGAGGACTTCTTCTTTTTAAATCATCTTCTTCTTCAATAGTATAACATAGCAATTAGAACAACTTGGGCCTACTTCAAGTGTCTGTCCCGTTGCTTTAATGATCGATTGATCAGTAATCCGTCATTCTCCTGGCGTTGCAGCTTCTGAATTCCATAACCTCCTCTGAGCTGAGTCAGTTCCTCAGTCAACCTGACGTGGTTGGCAACGGTTCCAACATATGTGCTGTCTTCAACAACTACGCCAAGACGCCTGTCTTCCTGGAAACGGTATGCATCACTTCTACTTCCTGAGTTTTATTCTTATTTTTGAACGTACTTGGTTTTGTTGACGATTTGACACATTTTGGTCTTTTGTGTTGTGGTCAGCCCAATTTGAAATTGAAAAGAAAAGTGTATATTGGCCATTTTCACCCCAACCCATCTTGTTTCTCACCTCAGGAGGATGTCCCTGATGCTGTGAAGCAGCTGACCCTTCCCTGCGTCTGGTCTTTAGCTCTGAACAGCGGCAATAGGTCAGAGGTGAATGCCTGGTTTGACCTCAGACTGAAGAACTACTTGAGGTTCCTTACCAGGAGCCTTGTCAGCTCAGCTAAAGTGCAAAACACCAGCTGTCTCGCATTCCAGAAACTGTAAGGGCTTATTTTTTTAAATGTTATTTTTAATTGACTGAAAAGTATCATGAATCCTTTCTTTGCACGTTAGATGATATAAAATGTCAAACACTGACAGCATGCATAGCCTTTGTTTCTGATCACATCGTTGTTTTGCTTCAGAGTCTCAGTCCTTGGAAGCGATTTCAGCTACAACAGCTCTGACTTTGCACAGAGTGATGTGTACATCACCATTAAGTCTTACCTTGGCACAGGTAAAAACTCTACTAAAGCACACAACCATATTCCTGTGTGGATATGATTATCTCCTGTAAAATCCTCCTCATCTGAGATGATTATTCTGTCCATAGAATGTGTTTATCCATTTCAGGTTAATGACTAACAATGATTTGGGATGATGATAGTATGTGATGGTATCATGTAGCATGATAGTATACAAGTGCATTGACATAGGCTTGTTCTTCTTCTGTCTCTGTAACCTAGGTGGACCGAGGTGCTACAGCGCAAACGACCCAGAGCTGAACTCTACCGCCTGGTTTGTGAACTACATTGGTGTTTTTGTGACCTACCTCTCTCTGGAGGACCTCAACACCTTTGTTACCGCGAGTCAGGTATGTCCCTGATTTAGGCTGGCTGTCATGAGGATTTGATTTGATGTGATTTAGGGGCTAAATTAGGGCTGGGTGATTTGGCCAAAATCTCATATCCTGATGTAGGTCATTTCATATCCCGATAACAATACATATCACGATATAGCACATTCTGTAAATTCAATGAATAAATAGTTTTCATAAAATGACCACATGTAAAGGCCTATTTCTTATTACATTTTGAACTAAACTCATCAAATAAAAGGTACTTAGTCATATTTGATTATTTCTCCTTTTATTTAGAGCCTTTGTGCAAATGTTCAATTACGAATGTAACAAAATATAAAATATTAATGTATAAAATTTAAAAATTTAAAATTTGAAAACACTTCAGCTATAGTTGCAAACAAAATAAATATAGGCCTAAAATATATCTTTTTTGGGGGCTTGCCTGTTTTGCATGTTTTAGCATTAATACGTGACACATATCAATTTGCATTTGATACCTTGGGTCGAGTGTTAGCACCAACTCACGAAACCCCCGTTTCTGGACCGTGTAAATTGGGGCCATGTCTTTGCAGATGTAAGTTGTAAAGGCAGCTGTTATCTCCTTCCATCTTCGTGATTCTTTGCCATATGGTGTGCCGCGGACAAAAAGCCTCTTGCAACGTCTGAGTCGGGGTTTGTTTTGAGCACTCAACTGTACTTTTTTGGGTCTCATCCGTAGACTCTCTCCGTACGGTTTCACATGATTCTTGCGTAGATGGTAAAAGAGATTAGTGGTGTTTGAGCCTGTTTTCGGTAGCATATTTTGCAGAGAACAGTTTTCTGGTCAGTGTCAGACTTTTCATACCCAAACCACGTCCATGCGACCAAAGTAGCCCCTCTTTTAAGTACGAGCGCTGTGTTTCCGTGCTCTGTGTCACGTTCACTCTCCTCCGTGTTTGTTTGTTGCAAATTTCCTTCCACATGTGCGCAAAGCGCCGTCCAATTGACTAAAAATATTGCCGTAAAGAGTGTGATTTGCGACACAACGAAATAAACGATAGAGCATAATATTAAACAATAGACCTTTTTCTATTGTTACACGATATAAATCATCATATCGCCCAGCCCTAGGCTAGATGTAATCTAAGGGGAAATACAACAATACACATTTTAACGAAACAGGATAACCATCCACTAGAAGTGTGATAAGACATTTCCTGAATAACAATGTTATTTTGTGTTTGAAGATCAATGTATTCTTGGAGAACCAGGCCAATATCAAGCTCTTCAACAACACGGCTATACCTGCTAATGTCACTTCCTACTACATCACACAGCTATACACACTGAACCCCACGTTCAACCCTCTGCAGTGAGTATCCATTTATAGTGGCAGCTGTAGTGGTAGTGGCAGCTGTAGTGGCAGCTGTAGTGGTAGTGGCAGCTGTAGTGGTAGTGGCAGCTGTAGTGGTAGTGGTAGTGGTAGTGGTAGTAGTAGTGGTGGCCTTTCTAGGGAGTTTTTCCTAGCCACCGTGCTTCTACACCTGCATTGCTTGCTGTTTGGGGTTTTAGGCTGGGTTTCTGTACAGCACTTCGAGATATTAGCTGATGTACGAAGGGCTATATAAAATAAACTTGATTTGATTAGTAGTAGTAGTAGTGGTAGTAGTAGTAGTGGTAGTATAAGTAGTGGTGATAGTGGTACTTGTGGTGGGGGAGTAGTAGTAGTATTAGTGGTAGTGATAGTAATGGCGGTAGTGGTAGTAATGGTGGTAGTGGTGGTAGTGGTAGGAATAGTAGTAGTAGTGGTAGTATAAGTAGTGGTAGTTGTGGTGGTGGTAGTAGTAGTAGTATTAGTGGTAGTAAATGTGGTAGTGATAGTAATGGTGGTAGTAGTGCTACGATGGTCATGGTAAGGATGTTAGTAGAACTGTATAAGTAGGGATTGTAGTAATATATGTACCGTAGTGGCAGCAATAACAGAAGCTATTGTAGCAGCATGTCTCTAGTAATAGCATTATGACGATAATGGTTAGAACCCAACTGAAATGACAATGTAACAATGGTTTGTCTGGATATTTTGTTTTCCTTCAGACTGCCTGGCTTCTTCCTGTGTGAGGTCCCAAGTACGGCCTATATCTCCCTGGGCCAGACAGCCAGTATGGAAATCCTGGACCGTCTGAAGCTATTCTGCAATGGAACTAAAGACCCTCAGGTACATGATTAGAAATAGAACGGAGGACCGTCAGGTTCATGATTAGAAATAGAACGGAGGACCGTCAGGTTCATGATTAGAAATAGAACGGAGGACCGTCAGGTTCATGATTAGAAATAGAACGGAGGACCGTCAGGTTCATGATTAGAAATAGAACGGAGGACCGTCAGGTTCATGATTAGAAATAGAACGGAGGACCGTCAGGTTCAAGATTAGAAATAGAACGGAGGACCCTCAGGTTCAAGATTAGAAATAGAACGGAGGACCCTCAGGTTCAAGATTAGAAATAGAACGGAGGACCCTCAGGTTCAAGATTAGAAATAGAACGGAGGACCCTCAGGTTCAAGATTAGAAATAGAACGGAGGACCCTCAGGTTCAAGATTAGAAATAGAACGGAGGACCCTCAGGTTCATGATTAGAAATAGAACGGAGGACCCTCAGGTTCATGATTAGAAATAGAACGGAGGACCCTCAGGTTCATGATTAGAAATAGAACGGAGGACCCTCAGGTTCATGATTAGAAATAGAACGGAGGACCCTCAGGTTCATGATTAGAAATAGAACGGAGGACCCTCAGGTTCATGATTAGAAATAGAACGGAGGACCCTCAGGTTCATGATTAGAAATAGAACAAGGAGAACAGACATAGTTCTGAGTTTCACATGATATGCTTATGTCCAGTGACAATTTTAGCATGTAAATCTTCTCAGCTACAGTATACGTATCTCCCTGGCATATTACATCATTTATGCAGCAGCATACAATACATTTTTGGACTCACCTTGACTTGTGATGTGCTTACTTAAACATGAAGGTGGCGCGGTGGTTTTGTAATCAAACTTTGTCATCAAAGTCTGGCATTCTCGGGAGTTATGGTGGGAACTCTGAAAAAAACACACAACCACTCGATTGAATAGCAGGCTACTGTTACTGATTGCTTTGCACTGCTTGCAGTTAGCCGCTAATTCCTTCCAAACGACTCATTGTTGAATTAGCGATTTCCAACTTGTGTAATCTTTATGTGCAATGGCTGATGAGCACCGATATCTATAATTTATCTTCATTATTTATCTTAATATGATAAGAATTAAAAAGGATTTGCTAGTAGATTGTCGACTTGATTTACGATAATGACTGCTAGCTAAGACTTTGACATTAAAATGTCAATCAAAGCTACTGTAGATATAAGGTGATTTGTTGTCATTCTATCTGTGGCCAATGACCTTGAGCCTTAGACTGGCACTTTTAATATTTATTTAACTAGGTAATTCAGTTAATAAATTCTTATTTTACAATGACAGACTACCGGGGAACAGTAGTTTAATGACAGATTTTTACTTTGTCAACTCGGGTTTCGATCTAGCAACCTTTCGGTTCCTGGCCCAACGCTCGAACCACTAGGCCACCTAGCACTGCGCTAGGCCACCTAGCACTGCGCTAGGCCACCTAGCACTGCGCTAGGCCACCTAGCACTGCGCTAGGCTGATACACCAGTATTTTGGAGCTGCCTTACTACAGAATGCAAAAGAGACCATGTTTGTATGCGGATTTAATAATTCAATGAATTTTTTTTATTTTTTTACATTGTTTGCAAACTGATGAGTGACACGTATTAATGCTAAAATAACAAGCAAAACAGGCTAGCCTGTCGTAATCATAAGTTCATCAACCCTATTTAGTGGTTTACTCAGTGTGACAACCAGGTCCCAGTGGATGTTGATTCAAATGGAGATGACATGGGTAATTATGGCTTAACCAAATCGTAAGCGTTGTGTTTGCATTCTGTTTTGTTTAAAGACTAAACTACTTTTTTTCCGGCAGGTATCTGCTGCACTGGTGGCTAATTTCCAAACTATCACGGGGAACACCCTAGCAACCATCGGGAACAGCAGCAGTGGCCTGACGACCACCCAGATATCCTCCATCTCTTCCTCAGTACTTGTGTCGTCCCTGGCAACACTCGGCTCTGTGAGCGGCTGGAACCTGGGCCAGGCTAGTGCAGTCATTCAGAGCATCATTACCGGAGGCTTCCAGGTGAGGGCGCCATCTTCTCTAGAATCATAGAATCATAGTTGCTTCTATAATCCTTTTGAGTAATTTCATTTCATTCTATTTTATAATTCCTTGATCTGGTGTTCAGTTGGGATCATAGTCTGTTTGATAAGATAACATATATATTTGTTAATGAACTTGGATAATCATACTTGAATGAGCCTGATCAGAGTAATACTATTTGATTGACAGATCGACACTGCCTCCATGTTGATGTCGTTGGGCACACTCATTGGGGGCATTCCGTCAGCGGCGATAGCGAGCATCCCAGCCACTGAGCTGTTGACAGCATCCCAGAGCTCTGTGTTTGTCACCAACATGCTGGCTGCCCCACAGATTGTACAGGAAACCTACGTCAACAAGGTACCAGGTGTATCTGACAATGTTGTATTGGCTACAGTTATTTTTATTTTTTTTACAGTTTGTAGGTCACACTGAAATATGAAGAAGTATGCACATTGTCAAAATACTATATTTGCCCTAAATTCTACAACATGTTGTTTGTTCTAACAAAATGGTTGTCTTTCCATTGTCATTCCTTATTAGATTATCACCATCAACCAAAGCCCCAACGCGTTGGTTGTGAACGTACCTGATGCCATGGCCACACTGATCCCCAGGGCTCTCCTGACCTTCTCTCAGGAACCTGTTGACGTACAGGTTATTAACAGAAAGACATGGAAGCAAGAGCAGGTTAGTGTCTTGTCGTCATTTATGAACAGGCCTTCCTTATAAGCACAAGACGTTGAAAAGCCGTTGAAAAAAGAGGTTGGAAACAACATATTTACATTGTCTTCTGCTCACCGGGTTTATTCATTCCTAGCAGGTTTCACGTGAACAATTTATGCATTTGGCGTGTATAGATATAACTGTCATTACGAAGACTCTTTCCTTGTCTTTGTGTTGTAGGCTGTTTTATTCTTCGGGAACGTAGCGAGCAACGCAAGCATCGACTCGGAGGAGTAAGTTATGAATTAGTTAACATGACATATAAACAAACCCAGATCAACTGTCCTATTGTGTCTTTCTGTCCTTCTACTTCCTGTCATGTTATCTCTCTCTCTTCTTAGTCTCTCTCCCCTTAGTATCTGTCCTCTTAGTCTCTCCCCTCTTAGTCTCTCTCCCCTTAGTATCTGTCCTCTTACAGTCTCTTTTCCTCTTAGTCTCTGTCCTCTTACAGTCTCTCTCCTCTACAGTCTCTCTCCTCTACAGTCTCTCTCCTCTACAGTCTCTCTCCTCTTAGGCTCTGTCCTCGTATAGTCTCTTTTCCTCTTAGTCTCTTTTCCTCTTAGTCTCTTTTCCTCTTAGTCTCTTTTCCTCTTAGTCTCTTTTCCTCTTAGTCTCTGTTCCTCTTAGTCTCTGTTCTCTTACAGTCTCTCTCCTCTACAGTCTCTCTCCTCTACAGTCTCTCTCCCTCTTAGTCTCTTTTCCTCTTAGTCTCTTTTCCTCTTAGTCTCTGTCCTCTTACAGTCTCTCTCCTCTTAGGCTCTGTCCTCGTATAGTCTCTTTTCCTCTTAGTCTCTGTTCTCTTACAGTCTCTGTCCTCTTACAGTCTCTGTCCTCTTAGTCTCTCTCCTCTTAGGCTCTGTCCTCGTATAGTCTCTTTTCCTCTTAGTCTCTTTTCCTCTTAGTCTCTTTTCCTCTTAGTCTCTGTTCTCTTACAGTCTCTCTCCTCTTACAGTCTCTCTCCTCTTACAGTCTCTCTCCCCTACAGTCTCTCTCCCCTACAGTCTCTCTCCTCTTAGGCTATGTCCTCTTACAGTGTCTGTCCTCTTACAGTGTCTGTCCTCTTACAGTGTCTGTCCTCTTACAGTGTCTGTCCTCTACAGTCTCTCTCCTCTTAGGCTCTGTCCTCGTATAGTCTCTTTTCCTCTTAGTCTCTTTTCCTCTTAGTCTCTTTTCCTCTTAGTCTCTTTTCCTCTTAGTCTCTTTTCCTCTTAGTCTCTTTTCCTCTTAGTCTCTGTTCCTCTTAGTCTCTGTTCTCTTACAGTCTCTCTCCTCTACAGTCTCTCTCCTCTACAGTCTCTTTTCCTCTTAGTCTCTTTTCCTCTTAGTCTCTTTTCCTCTTAGTCTCTTTTCCTCTTACAGTCTCTCTCCTCTTACAGTCTCTCTCCTCTTACAGTCTCTCTCCTCTTACAAACAGTCT
Source organism: Salvelinus namaycush (assembly GCF_016432855.1). NCBI lineage: Eukaryota > Metazoa > Chordata > Actinopteri > Salmoniformes > Salmonidae > Salvelinus > Salvelinus namaycush. Next base: position 5,286,979 of record NC_052321.1, read on the forward strand.
CTCTCCTCTTACAAACAGTCTTTCTCCTCTACAGGCTCTCTCCTCTACAGGCTCTCTCCTCTACAGGCTCTCTCCTCTACAGGCTCTCTCCTCTACAGGCTCTCTCCTCTACAGGCTCTCTCCTCTACAGGCTCTCTCCTCTACAGGCTCTGTCCTCTACAGGCTCTGTCCTCTTCGTCTCTCTCCTCTTCGTCTCTCTCCTCTTAGTCTCTGTCCTCTTAGTCTCTGTCCTCTTACACTCTCTCTCCTCTTACAAACAGGCTTTGTCCTCTTACAGTCTCTCTCCTCTTACAAACAGGCGCTCTCTTTTTACAGGTTATGCCCTCTTACAGGCACTCTCATCTTACAGACCCTGTCCTCTTAGTCTCTCTCATCTTACAGACCCTGTCCTCTTAGTCTCTCTCCTCTTACAGACCCTGTCCTCTTAGTCTCTCTCCTCTTAGTCTCTCTCCTCTTACAAACAGGCTCTCTCCTCTTACAAACAGTCTCTCTCCTCTTACAAACAGGCTCTCTCCTCTTACAAACAGGCTCTCTCCTCTTACAAACAGGCTCTCTCCTCTTACAAACAGGCTCTCTCCTCTTACAAACAGGCTCTCTCCTCTTACAAACAGGCTCTCTCCTCTTACAGGCTCTCTCCTCTTACAAACAGTCTCTCTCCTCTTACAAACAGGCTCTCTCCTCTTACAAACAGTCTCTCTCCTCTTACAAACAGGCTCTCTCCTCTTACAAACAGGCTCTCTCCTCTTAGTCTCTCTCCTCTTACAAACAGTCTCTCTCCTCTTACAGTCTCTCTCCTCTTACAAACAGGCTCTCTCCATCCGTGTTGCAAGGGTTCACATGTACATCAGCACAGTCCATGACAGTCAAAACGGTGCACAGACTGGTTCATGCCTGCAGACCGAGGATCACTAGGGAGAAAGTGGTGCTGAAAGAAACACAGGTCTGTGAGACATGAAGATGTCAGAGTTATGATGACGATGATGATGATAGCTAATACATCTCACACATGATTACCTCTTATCTTTTTTCCACAGTTGACCTGCATGTACAATTTACTGAAAGACGACCTCGACCAGAATTTTACAGACTATCCCTCAGACATGCTACTATATTACAAGTAAGTCTAATCGTGATAATTATGTTATCGTGTTAATTATCTAATCATGGTTATTTAAACCTGTTAATTATCTATCCTGTTAAAGCTGCAATGTGTAACCTTTTGGGAAACCCAAACGAATTCACATAGAAATGTCTGTTATAGATCTGTCATTCTCGTTGAACGCAAGTCTAAGATGCTGTCGATATGTTCTATGTGTGCTATTTCTACGCTCCCGTTCTTAAACTTCGTTTTTTGCGTCTTTTACTTTCAGTTTTGTACACCAGTTGAAAATACAATATTTTTCGGGTAATTGAAAAGATATTTCACAGCGGTTTAGATGATACAATAATTCTCTACACTATATTTACATTTTAGTCGTTTAGCAGACACTCTTATCCAGAGTGATTTACAGTAGTGAGTGCATACAGTTTCATACTTTTTCTCATACTGGTCGAACAGTATGAACCCACAACCCTGGCTTTGCAAGTGCCGTGCTCTATCAAGTGATACACACTGGACAATACATGCTTGTGTTGTCACATAAACTGAAATTAGGAAAACTATTCTAATTTTAGCAACCAGGAAATGGCGGAGCAATTTCTGAGTAGTGCATCTTTAATTATCTAATCCTGTTCATGATCTAATCCTGTTCATGATCTAATCCTGTTCATGATTTAATCCTGTTCATGATCTAATCCTGTTCATGATCTAATCCTGTTCATGATCTAATCCTGTTCATGATCTAATCCTGTTCATGATTTAATCCTGTTCATGATCTAATCCTGTTCATGATTTAATCCTGTTCATGATTTAATCCTGTTCATGATTTAATCCTGTTCATGATCTAATCCTGTTCATGATCTAATCTTGTTAAGGATTTTAACAGTCAATACTATACAATAATCCAGACAATACTATAAAGAAAGTATTTCCTGGTAGTTCAGAAAGCATTTTAGTTCAGAAAAAAACTACCAGGAAAAATATTATTGGATTTTATAATCCTGTTGATGTTTCATATGAGTGTGTGGGTCAATGGGTTTAGGGAATATTTCCTTAGCTAATTTGTATTAATCTGTAATTGTTCATTTCATTCCAGCTATGCAAAGGTTGATAAAAGCAATTGCAGGTCCTACTTCAACGCGGCAGGTTCTGCAGACTTCTCTGTCCTCTCCAGCGTGCTGAACAAGGATGACATGCTACTGGACAATGCAAAAAGCTGCTTGGTGAGTGGCTGCAGAGTTGTGTCCTCCATCTAAAGATACACTATATATACAAAAGTATGTGGACACCCCTTCAAATTAGTGGATTCAGCTATTTCAGCCACAACCGTTGCTAACTGGAGTATACAATCGAGCACACAGCCATGCAATCTCCACAGACAAACATTGGCAGTAGAATGGCCCGTACTGAAGAGCTCAGTGTCTTTCAACGTGGCACCGTCATAGGATGCCACCTTTTCAACAAGTCAGTTTGTCAAATTTCTGCCCTGCTAGAGCTTCCCTGGTCAACTGTAAGTGCTGTTATTATGAAGTGGAAACATCTAGGAGCAACAACGGCTCAGCTGCAAAGTGGTAGGCCACACAAGCTCACAAAACAGTGCTGTCCTTAGTTGCAACACTCACTACCGAGTTCAAACTGCCTCTGGAACCAACGTCAGCACAACAACTGTTCGTCAGGAGCTTCATGAAATGGGTTTCCATGGCCAAGCAGCCGCACACAAGCCTAAGATCACCTAAGATCGCAATGCCAAGCGTTGGCTGCAGTGGTGTAAAGCTTGCCGTCATTGGAGTGGAGCAGTGGAAACATGTTCTCTGAAGTGATGAATCACGCTTCACCATCTGGCAGTCCGACGGACAAATCTGGGTTTGGTGTATGCCAGGAGAACGCTACCTGCCCCAATGCATAGTGCCAATTGTCAAGTTTGGTGGAGGTATAATGGTCTGGGGCTGTTTTTCATGGCCTCTTAGTTTCAGTGAAGGGAAATCGTAACGCCACAACATACAATGGCATTCTAGATTATTCTGTGCTTCCAACTTTGTGGCAACAGTTTGGGGAAGGCCCTTTCCTGTTTCAGCATGACAATGCCCCCGTGCACAAAGCAAGGTCCATACAGAAATGGTTTGTCGAGATCGGTGTGGAAGAACTTGACTGGTCTTCACAGAGCCCTGACCTCAACCACGCCGACTGCGAGCCAGGCCCAATCGCCCAACATCAGAGCCCGACCTCACTAATGCTCTTGTGCCCGCAGCAATGTTCCAACATCTAGTGGAAAGCCTTCCCAGAAGAGTGGAGGCTATTATAGCAGCACAGGGGGGACCAACTCCATATTAATGCCAATGATTTTGGAATGAGATGTTTGACGAGCAGGTGTCCACATACTTTTGTAGTGTATCTCCTGTGACCTTTTTAAGAAGTGCAGTGGCGCAGGAAGTGACTCCTAACAGTACATACCCAGACCCCTCAGCTAAGTTAGATAACAGTCCACAGCTTTAATAAAACAATGATGGAATGTTGGAATGCAGTAATCGGTAAACATGTTTCCTCATTAGCATCTTAGTGTTTCTAAATTACCATAGTAGCATGAGTCAGAAAAGTCTGGTTTTCTTAAACAACAACACTATCATACCAAGACCAGAACTATCACTCCTTCAGTTCACTTTTTTGCTACGGAATGTTGGAAAAGTTATGGTTTCCCTAGCCAGAGCTATAGCCATTTACAATTACAGAATGTTGGAAAAGTTATGGTTTCCCTAGCCAGAGCTATAGCCATTTACAATTACAGAATGTTGGAAAAGTTGGGAGGTCAACAACGTTTTATAGAAACATATGATTCAAATGAATCACCTCTAATTAATTTCATTTACACATCACTTTGTTGTGTAATTTCTAGGGAATTAGCGAAGTGAGTCTTAGCAAAAACCATGTGGAGGTGCTGGGAAACATGGTGTGCACTATGGACGGCTCCTACATCCAAAACTCTGACCCCTTCATTCTGGAGAAACTGAAGAACTGCAAGGACTTCACCGAAGCTCAAGTCACTGCCATGGAAACGCTCCTACTTTCAGGGACAACACAGTATGGGTATGTGAATGAGAACTTTTGTGAAAAAAGTTTGTTTTGATTTTAATTAAATCACAGAAGTTGTACATGCAATTTACAATATGAACTTTGGTTTTCAGAAAAACGACTACATGGAATCAACAAACGTTGGAAGACCTTGAAACCCTGCCACTGTATCTGACCCAAAACTTCTGGAGCCTGTTCACAACAGTACGTTTATGCTTTACAATTTTTTTTGTGTTTACGCCTTTAAAATATCTTTGTTAAAAGGGTGCAAATTATTGATCTGAAAAAAATGTTTGGTTTGGTATTCACAGGAGGTGAAAGGGAAGTTCCTCAAGTCCTTTATGCCCCAGCTGAGGAAGCAGGAAACAGAGAAGAGGAAGCTGAAGACATTGTTCAAGCAGATCAACTCAGTCAGCAGATCCAAGCGAGGAGCAGGTAAACCCACTATGCGCGAAATCATCTTGGAGAAACAGCTTAGAGAATGATACATTTGCCTATGAGATTTTCATGGGTATCATATTTGCATACTGGTCTGGTGTGTATGTGGGTGTACGTATGTGTAACTTCTCTTTCTCACCATTGGTTGCTTTTCAAAAGGATGCATCACAGGCAACATCACCCAGTCAGTCATCGCAGACACCTCGTTCCCCTTTGGCTATGACATGACCCAGTTTGACCTCTGTCTGGACACCAGCGTTCTGAAAGACAATCTGGCCGCTGTCACTAAACAAGTCGACGATAACAACTTCCAGAAGATCGTTTTAGTCAAACTAAACCAGGTAATGATGACATCAAAATGGCCGTCTGACTTTTGTTTCTTTGACTCCCAGAATGGAATGGAAAATGATTGTATTCATAACAGGGTAGTGGCCGTGCATAGATATGAGAAGGGAGAGGTACGAGAATGTCATTACTCTCCGAAGACCAGTCCGGTTTATTGAATCGTTAGATTAAATGAGTGGAGGACCATAATCATAATAAATTGTGTTCCACAGGCTTATCCATCTGGAATTGTTGACGAGCAGCTTAAGGTGCTGGGCTCTGTGTCGCGTGTGGCCACTCTTGATGACATCACAAAGTGGAGCATCACCAAAATCGACACACTGTCAGCACTGATGGCCTTTGGTGATGGTCCATGGGAAACAGCGAAGGTATATTAAGGAAAGAGACGTTTGTACTTTGTACTTTTTTTTGTATGTAGCTTTTCTCTAATACAGGTCTCTTTCTGTTGATGCATTCAGAGTAAGGCAATCATCACAACATACTTGAACACGTCAGGTAACTCCTTGGGGAGCTCTGAGTTAAATGCCATTGGTGCTAATCTGTGTTCTCTGGACGTGAGCGTACTGAAGACCATCACGCCAAGCAGTCTGAAGTGAGTATATCTGACCTGCTCAGCAAAAAACTGCTAATGAATTACTTCACAGTTCTGTTTACCAACTCATGGATAACAATGAGACAATATGTCAGCTAAACTGTAGTCCTGGGTAACAATGAGACAATATCTCAGCTAAACTGTAGTCCTGGGTAACAATGAGACAATATGTCAGCTAAACTGTAGTACTGGGTAACAATGATACAATATCTCAGCTAAAATGTAGTCCTGGGTAACAATGAGACAATATGTCAGCTAAACTGTAGTCCTGGGTAACAATGACAATATGTCAGCTAAACTGTAGTCCTGGGTAACAATGAGACAATATGTCAGCTAAACTGTAGTCCTGGGTAACAATGAGACAATATGTCAGCTAAACTGTAGTCCTGGGTAACAATGAGACAATATGTCAGCTAAACTGTAGTCCTGGGTAACAATGAGACAATATGTCAGCTAAACTGTAGTCCTGGGTAACAATGAGACAATATGTCAGCTAAACTGTAGTCCTGGGTAACAATGAGACAATATGTCAGCTAAACTGTAGTCCTGGGTAACAATGAGACAATATGTCAGCTAAACTGTAGTCCTGGGTAACAATGAGACAATATGTCAGCTAAACTGTAGTCCTGGGTAACAATGAGACAATATGTCAGCTAAACTGTAGTCCTGGGTAACAATGAGACAATATGTCAGCTAAACTGTAGTCCTGGGTAACAATGAGACAATATGTCAGCTAAACTGTAGTCCTGGGTAACAATGAGACAATATGTCAGCTAAACTGTAGTCCTGGGTAACAATGAGACAATATGTCAGCTAAACTGTAGTCCTGGGTAACAATGAGACAATATCTCAGCTAAACTGTAGTTCTGGTTAACAATAACAGTTTTTTGCATTTCTCATTTATCTTCTAAGAAATGCCAATTCCCTGGATGTGACCTCTTGCTCCACTGAACAGAAGAGGGCTGTATACAACATCAGCAAGAGTTCTTTTAGCTCACAGCGTATCTCTAATCCAACATATTACCAACTCATCAGCCCCTACCTAGGTAAACACACACACACACACACCAGATATGAGTCTTTGCTTTTTTTTTCACTTTTGGTGCGCTTGATTTAGCTTGCCTGGGGGGACGTGTGGGCAGGGTTTGTTCTGTTGGGACTATTCCAATGGTTCCATTGCACCGGAAAACTAAATGGGTAAAGCTAATGGAGTATGACAATCTGAGGTACTCTATTCAGTACTTGCTGAAAGTGTGCAATCCCCTTTTTGCCAGGTGGTGCTCCCATTGAAGACATAAGGAGCCTTGCAGCTCAGAATGTGAACATGGACATAACCACATTCAAAGGTCTTGAGAGCACTGTAATTCCTGTAAGTATGAGATAGCTCTGGACCTGCTCTACCTGCTGCTACAATATAAATACAGGAAACCTGTTTCATCTGTTCTTTATTTATTTAACTCAGAGTCTGACCGTGAGCGAGGTGAAAGGACTTCTGGGTGCTAACGTGGATGATCTGAAGACATTTGAGAATGACACGGTTGTTCATGCGTGGTTAATCGCGCAGCCTCAATCTGATCTGGACATGTTGCGGCTGGGTCTGACTGGAGGTAAAGAAGCTTCCACTGTGGTGGTCCCCCTCAACACCACCAACACCACCACCACGCCAGCACACAACGCTGTCACAGCCAAGCCACTACCAGTCACCACAACTCAGAGTAAGGAAACGTGGACCTCCCACACAACAACTCTTTACATTACATATAGCCATTATTCCTGATGAACCCTTAAGGGGCAATCTGCAGTTGCTATATCTATTTGTATACTCCTAAATTAATGATATATATCCATTGATTCTTGAAGAATATCAATTAGAAATGCCACATGAGCTGAGTTCAACTGTCACACTCCATGAGAACCTAAAATATAAGCTTGTTTTGCTCCAATATTTGTAAATATTGTAAATGTAAACAAACACTGTATAGCCTCATAACATGGTTAAAACAATAAGTTTGATATCATGGATGGTCAGTCCTTGCATCCATAGCTCTGTCTATGAATTTGAGAGTGGTTACATTTCTTCATGGCCCATCCCAGAACAGAGGCGGGGTGTCTTGTTGTTATTGTTTCAACTAAGGATTGCCCCTTTAAAGACTACTGATAGAATTATCTTCTAACAAGTCCACTATACGTTCTTGTCACTGCTAATACTTTTCTGTTAGAACATATAAAAAGGTGAGAGTGAAAGTAGACATTAACATTAACTGATTAATGTATTAACGTGTTACAGGGTATTTACATAGCGTAATTACAAACCATAATTACATAGCATAAATTACATAGGATAATTACAAATGATAATTATATAGGATAAGTTACATAGGATAATTCCATTGCTGGGAACTGTATGTTAAAGTGTCTGAAAATGATTTGACCTCTCAGATGGTGTAGGTGATGGAGGAGCACATCCTGGGAAAGACCTGGGAGCCCTCTCTCTCTGTCTGGCACTGGTCACCGTCATCCTGCAGATGTGAGACGAGATGATGAGACCATAGTGTGGACCAAGCATCTTCTAAAATGAACAGCAACAACCTGTTTTTATTGTTGAATTGTTGAATCGTCTTGTACTTATACTTATAACCAAGTTTACAAATATTTTATTTAGCCAATCACGTTTTAATCATTTATTGTTTTTGTCATTCTTGTTTAGCATCACTCTTGTATGTAATTATCACAAGTATATGTCTATATATGAGTTCTTATTGGAACATTCCGTAAGATTGCACATTTACATGTTTACATATTTAAATGATCTGTTGTCAAGGAATGTAAAATTCATGAAGTATGTATACCTGTCCTTGTACTTAACCCACAAATATGACCTATGTAAAGTTAGGGCTCTATTCAATCAGTATCGCTGCCCAATAGAAATATAAAGGTAGATTCCGATTGAGCTAAAATATGCCGTGTTTACCGCGAATGCAGTCTCTGCTAACGTGGGAACATTGACTTTAAATTTGAATCACGCTGTATTGCTGAACTTTCCGTGATACGTATTAAATAGAGCCCTTTATTCATATTTTTCTTCAAATTAATAAAATGCAAATATACCATCGGTGCTCAGCTCACATTACTGGATAGTAAAGTGTTGAAACATAATACAATACATTTCTGTATAGCACACGTCACTGTTACGCAGCATGTTCTGCTCGCAGTACTTCAGGTAAGCCACATGGTGACAGTGTAGTATATTCTGAATAGTTCTGAAAAGTGAACAGAGGTAGTATTGAAGAAGAAGATGAATAGAATGAAGGAATAGCCCCAGTGGTGTAAAGTACTTTAGGTAAAAATACTTTAAACTACTACTTAAGTATATTTTTGGGGTATCTGTACTTTACTATTTATATTTTTGACAACTTTTGCTTTTACTTTAATACATTCCTAATGGAAATATTGTACTTTTTACTCCATATATTTTCCCTGACAACCAAAAGTACTAGATACATTTTGAATGCTTAGCAGGACAGGAAAATAGCCAAATTCACACACTTATCAAGAGATTACGTGGTCATCACTACTGCCTCTGTTCTGGCAGACTCACTAAACACACATGCATCTTTTGTAAGTAATGAGTGTTGGAGTGACCCTGGCTATCTGGAAAAAAAAATGGTGCCATCTGCTTTGCTTAATATAAGGAATTTTAAATGATTTAAACTTTTACTTTCAATACTTAAGTATATTTTAGCAATTGCATTTACTTTTGATAATTAAGTATATTTAAAATTAAATACTTTTACTCAAGTAGTATTTTACTGACTGACTTTCACTTTTACTTCAGTAACTTTCCCTTAACGTATCTATATTTTTACTCAAGTATGACAATTAGGTACTTTTTTCCACCACTGGAATAGAACATGTGCTTTGTATGCTGGATAGAAGACTGATGTCAACGTCTGACCCTCATAGAAAAACACTAGGTTCAATCTGATTCTTGATGGATAGAAGTTCTCTCTACTACGTGAGCTGTGTCATACTGTATTCTGTTATGTGAACAAATGACAGCACCTGATTTGTTCTACACTTAAAACCTCTTGGGCACGTGAGACGGTAGCGTCCCACCTCTTCAACAGCCAGTGAAACTGCTGGGCGCCAAATTCAAATACAGAAATACTCATTATAAAAATTCAGAAAACAAAACATATTTTACATAGGTTTAAAGATTAACTTCTTGTGAATCCAACCACGGTGTCAGATTTAAAAAATGCTTTACGGCGAAAGCATACCTTACGATTATTTGAGAACATAGCCCAGCAGTAGAAGAGTTACAAAAGTCAGAAATAGAGATAAAATTAATCCCTTACCTTTGATCTTCATATGGTTGCACTCAGCAGACATTCATTTACTCAATAAATGTTCATTTTGTTCGATAAAGTCTCTTTATATCCAAAAACCACTTTTTCTTCAGTAATCCACAGGCTCAAACGCAGTCAAAACAGGAAGACAAAAAAATCCTAATTGTATCCGTAAAGTTCATAGAAACATGTCAAACGATGTTTATATTCAATCCTCAGGTTGTTTTTGGCCTAAATAATTGATAATATTTAAACCGGACAATAATGTTGTTAATTTAAAAGGTAAACAAGAAAGGCACGCTCTCAGTCTCGCGCATGCAAAAGCTCTGTGACACTTTAGGGTCCACTCATTCAGACTGCTCTTCCTCATTTTTCAGAATACAAGCCTGAAACAATTTCTAAAGACTGTTGACATGTAGTGAAAGGCATAGAAACTGCCATTTGAGTCCTAAGTCAATGGATACTGTAATGGCATTGAATAGAAAACTACAAAACCAAAAACATAACTACTTCCTGAATGGATTTTTCTCAGGTTTTCGCCTGCCAAATCAGTTCTGTTATACTCACATACACTATTTTAACAGTTTTTGAAACTTTAGAGTGTTTTCTATCCAAATATACCAGTTATATGCATATCATATCTTCTGGGCCCGAGAAGCAGGCAGTTTAATATGGGCATGCATTTCATCCAAAATTCCGAATGCTGCCCCCTACCCTAGTGAAGTTAAACCAAGAAGCAAGAAAGTAAACAAAAACATGAATAAATCCCCACATGGATACGGTATATAGAAAAGTCATTGTAAAGTACCAGGATGTAACCTGTAATGTTTTATAGCCTATGAACCAGTCCATTTACAGGGTAGTGTCATTTACTCACAACCCATCTGGATCACTGTCTTTAAACTGCAGCAGCTTCATATCATTTACAGTTGAATCATTTAGCAGACGCTCTCATCCAGATCGACTTTATAGTTGGTGCATCCATGTTAAGACGGCTCGGTAACACAACACACATCACAGTCAAGTGTCACAGTCAAGTGTTAGTGCAAAGAAGGGGCCGTGGGATTAATCAACATACTCTTTATCAAGTTGAAGTGCAATGAAATACCCCGGAAAATGTATAATTTGTCCAGCAAAGCACCACTTCTTCTAATCTTACGATTCTAATTGAAGTCTTCTGACGATCCCCTTTGGTCTGTAGTTTATGCATACATAGTGATGTACATCCACTGAAAAAGGAATACAAAACTGTGTTGAGATTTGAGTAATAACACAATTCATTAGTCATATAAAATTGAAACAGTGAATTAACATCTTAACATATTGAAGTTGCTCTGGATAACTGCATATCAGACAGTTTAATCCAGCAGACAGTGTAATCACGTACTTGTTGGGTGCCCATTTAGATAAGAGAATACTGCCTAAACACAAGTGACCTTTGGTTGACACAGAGTTTTATGATGTTTGACATCAAAAGAGGCAACGCTTCAGGGCATTATGCTTTTATTCCAGCCGAGCCCAGCCCAGCACTAACACACCTGATTCAAATGTTCAACCAATCATAGTCTTTAGTCTGGGCCATGATTAACAGAATCAGGTGTGTTACTGCAGTTTGGAGATAAAGCCTTCACAACTAGTACTGCAGGGCTGGAGATAAAGCCTGCACAACTAGTACTGCAGGGTTGGAGATAAAGCCTGCACAGTTAGTACTGCAGGCTTGGAGATAAAGCCTTCACAACTAGTACTGCAGGGCTGGAGATAAAGCCTTCACAACTAGTACTGCAGGGCTGGAGATAAAGCCTTCACAACTAGTACTGCAGGGTTGGAGATAAAGCCTGCACAACTAGTACTGCAGGGTTGGAGATAAAGCCTGCACAACTAGTACTGCAGGGCCAGAGTTGAAAACTCCTGATATATTATTAACTGGTCATTACCTCATTGTCTCGAAGAGATATGGCCCCTCCATTATTGAGTTCTCTGAATATTTCTGTTGAGAGGAGCATGAATGACATTATTTGCTATTTAGATAAAACAGACAAACTAAGTCATTTAAAAAAAGAGTATCCTTTAAGTGCCCCTAATAAACGTTCAAAAAGTAGAATTATATATTGTCTTCTGAGCTATTCCTCTCAACACTAGAAATTCAGAAATGGAAAATAAAAAAAGCCTCTGAAATAAAAGTGGTCTGATTTAATTTCAGTTGTGGACTTACTGGCCATGCGGTCCATGCGCAGGACGAGGCTGATGAAACTCTCCAGGCTGATGTTTCCAGAAGATCCACCGTAGCGCAGAGCAATCAGGTTCAGCAGTCTATCACTCAGCCTGATCCCTGTGGAGGAGAGACAGGCCTCACCTCTATTTCACAGGTATTTCACAGGTATTATGCATCAAATGGACTGCTGTTTAGTCGTAGCGGAAGAGGTAACTTTAATCCATCTGGTCATGCTAATTGACAGTCCTAACTCTTCAATCATGTACTGATGTCAATGAGCTGATTTTACAATAGGCACTGTAAGCAGGTACTGTGATATCAGGTCAGTGGCAGGCCCTGTTTGTTGGTCTAGCCAAAAGTTACCTGAAGCCATGATTGCGTTCCTCAGTTGACTCGATGACAACATTCCAGAACGGTCCACATCTGAACGGAAGAAGATATCCTGGACGATGTAATAAATGATTAATAGTTGCAGGTCATTTGTACATGAAAAATTACAATGAGCAATTATATAGTTGTTTTACCTCTTTGCCACAGACTTGCTAATTATCTTACCTTGTACATGGTAACTTTTCTCCATAGACGTAGAAATTCATCACTGTTCAGTCTTCCAGTGATTGATGTCTGGAGAATTAAAGGTTAAGGGAATCTCCAAAGGCAGAAAATGATATGTATTTACATTTTGCCCTGTAATGAGCTAAAGCAATATGTTTAGCTACGTGGTTCTCAAACCTCTCCTCAGGACCCCCAGACATTTCACAATTGTATTGTAGCCCTGAACTAGTTCACCTGGTTAACCTAGTCAAGGGTTTGATGATTAGTTGACAAGTTGAATCAGGTGTTCTAGCTCTGGAATAGATCAAATACATGGAACGACTGGGGAGAGGTTTGAGAAGCACTGTAGTATAATGAGATAAAGCCGTATGTTTAACACTGTAGTATAATGAGATAAGCCATATGTTTAGTACTGTAGTGTAATGAGATAAAGCCATATGTTTAACACTGTAGTGTAATGAGATAAAGCCGTATGTTTAACACTGTAGTATAATGAGATAAGCCATATGTTTAACACTGTAGTGTAATGAGATAAAGCCATATGTTTAACACTGTAGTATAATGAGATAAGCCATATGTTTAACACTGTAGTGTAATGAGATAAAGCCATATGTTTAACACTGTAGTGTAATGAGATAAAGCCATATGTTTAACACTGTAGTGTAATGGGATAAAGCCATATGTTTAATGCTGTAGTGTAATGAGATAAAGCCATATGTTTAACACTGTAGTGTAATTAGAAAAAGCCATATGTTTAACACTGTAATGTAATGAGATAAAGCCATATGTTTAACACTGTAGTGTAATGAGATAAGCCATATGTTTAACACTGTAGTGTAATGGGATAAAGCCATATGTTTAACACTGTAGTGTAATGAGATAAAGCCATATGTTTAACACTGTAGTGTAATGGGATAAAGTCATATGTTTAACACTGTAGTGTAATTAGATAAAGCCATATGTTTAACACTGTAGTGTAATGAGATAAGCCATATGTTTAACACTGTAGTGTAATGGGATAAAGTCATATGTTTAACACTGTAGTGTAATTAGATAAAGCCATATGTTTAACACTGTAGTGTAATGAGATAAGCCATATGTTTAACACTGTAGTGTAATGAGATAAAGCCATATGTTTAACACTGTAGTGTAATGAGATAAAGCCATATGTTTAACACTGTAGTGTAATGAGATAAAGTCATATGTTTAACACTGTAGTGTAATGAGATAAAGCCATATGTTTAACACTGTAGTGTAATGAGATAAAGCCATATGTTTAACACTGTAGTGTAATGAGCTAAAGCCATATGTTTAACACTGTAGTGTAATGGGATAAAGCCATATGTTTAGTACTGTAGTGTAATGAGATAAGCCATATGTTTAACACTGTAGTGTAATGAGATAAAGCCATATGTTTAACACTGTAGTGTAATGAGATAAGCCATATGTTTAACACTGTAGTGTAATGAGATAAAGCCATATGTTTAACACTGTAGTGTAATGAGATAAAGCCATATGTTTAACACTGTAGTGTAATGAGATAAAGACATATGTTTAACACTGCTCATTGTAATGTTAGTTAGCTGGCTATGGTCAACAATGTAGGCTGTCTGTAGCGGTTAGCGGTTATGATATGAAGGTTTGGCTTGGAAATGTTTTTTCGCCTGGTCACAGACAGCTGATATGATGTGCACTGAATGCCACAAGCGAAGGGAAAAGGTGAGACGAGGAGAGCGAGTAGATGCGAGAAGGAATTATACAACAAGCAAATGTTCATGCTGTTTGTATGTGGCTTATTAAATTTAACTGTGTGCGGGTGATCATGGGTGTATTCATTCCGCTGATTCTGTTGAAAAACATTTTTTAAACGGATGCGAATGAAATTTAATGGGGATTAACATACCTGAATCTGTCCAATAGAAACTCTAGTTTGCAACTGTTGGATTAATGACTACACCCTAGATCATCTAGATGCAGGGAAGAGTACGCAAGGTGGTATTGAATGTGTCACTGTCTGTCACCTTGATTAATAATACAATTCTTCTCTAGACCTGTGCACCTACGTTGCAAACATTAATTCATAGGCTAGGTTGTAACAACCTCATGATAGGTATAGGGGAAATTTGAGTATCACGTAGTAGTAATTTATCAATGTTACGTTGAGCTGGGTGAATGGAATATGAATGACAGTTGGAAAGCTGTGGTGATAAGAGACATGTCTCACAGCCAAGAGCAATGTGTGGGCGGTGCTTGTTCACACAATATTTTATAGCCAACCGTACAGCGCAATACGTCAGCAATTTCGGGAGCTAGCAGGTATATAAGATAATACCTTAAACTGAATTGGTTTACAGAAGGCTGAAATCCAGAGTACAAAAGAGATATTCTGAGGTAAGAAACTTTAGATTAGATTACATCAACATAATTATCTCACCAGGGGGAGAAATCAATTTGGTCATGTGCTTAAAAATAAAAAGTACATAATACATTTAAACGCAGAGACATACGAGCACAAACGACCGTATCGCTGCAAGACCAGACACTACACCAGCTGCAGGACCAGACGCTACACCAGCTGCAGGACCAGACACTACACCAGCTACAGGACTAGACACTACACCAGCTGCAGGACCAGACACTAATAGGTATGTTATTAATGCTTTGTTATGTTTTTACAGTGCACAGGTGCATCAGACATGAACATTTTTGTTTTGCAATTATTGAATCAATTAAAATTGAAAAAATACTGTTTTATTTAACCTAGTTAGTATAATAGAGGATCATGTGGGTAACATTACCTAGTTATTATGATAGAGGATAATGTGGGTAACATTACCTAGTTATTATGATAGAATATCATGTGGGTAGCATTACCTAGTTATTATGATAGAAGATAATGTGGGTAGCATTACCTAGTTATTATGATAGAAGATCATGTGGGTAGCATTACCTAGTTATTATGATAGAAGATAATGTGGGTAGCATTACCTAGTTATTATGATAGAATATCATGTGGGTAGCATTACCTAGTTATTATGATAGAAGATAATGTGGGTAGCATTACCTAGTTATTATGATAGAATATCATGTGGGTAGCATTACCTAGTTATTATGATAGAAGATAATGTGGGTAGCATTACCTAGTTATTATGATAGAATATCATGTGGGTAGCATTACCTAGTTATTATGATAGAAGATAATGTGGGTAGCATTACCTAGTTATTATGATAGAATATCATGTGGGTAGCATTACCTAGTTATTATGATAGAAGATCATGTGGGTAGCATTACCTAGTTATTATGATAGAAGATCATGTGGGTAGCATTACCTAGTTAGCTTTTGGAATCATAAGTCAAAGCCAAAGACAATAGCCATCAATTCAATTTATCAGATCATCAATTGCCACCATTCCCTTCACTATCAATGAAGGGCCTGTGAAACCATTTCTAGTTTTGTATTATCCTTTCAAGAAGTCCAGGAGTATTACAGGTTTAACTGGTGAAGTTACCTCCTGTACATTTATATTTTTCTACATGTTACCGTGTTTCACTATTTTTTATTACAGTTTTTGATTTGTATGTAAATATGTATTGCGTGAATAACACACTTTGCAAAACTATTGAAAGCAGCCTACAAAATGCTGAAGGATAGCCTTTTTTTAATAATACTATTGAATTTAGCAATTCTACATATCTGTTTGTTACCTGTCATACCTGTCAACACTTCACATATACAGGAAGTACCAGATCAACGTGCAGCTATATACAGGAAGTACCAGATCAATGTGCAGCTATATACAGGAAGTACCAGATCAATGTGCAGCTATATACAGGAAGTACCAGATCATGTTATTTATGTCAGCTTCACCTGTTCATTCAGAGTCGTATTTCACCCTGCTAACAGATCCTGAATACACTACAACATGCCTCCTCCCGGTGTGTGTATGAGTATAATGCAAGAGCGCCACAAAGAAGATGGTGTTGGGAGCCTTGCCAACGCTGGGAAACACAGGAACCAAGACTTCCTGCAGCTGAAGCAATACTGTTTGGACAGGAGGGTGAGGTACATCGATGACGTGTTCCCACCAGACCACAACTCCATTGGTGATGGGCTACTTTCCCCTGACGACATGCGTAGAGTGGTGTGGTTGAGACCAGCGGTATGTTCAAGTCTTCATTCAAATCTGAACACATTATAATACATTTAGAAATATTGTTTATAGTTGTAACGTGTGTATTCGCTCTTCTAGAAAATTGCCCAAAATCCAGATTTCATCATTAGTGGATTTTCAAGGTTTGACTTTGGGCAAGGAAGTATTGGTAAGTGGATTTGGTTGTAAGCAAGCTTCAACATACACTGAACAAAAATATAAACACAACATGTATAGTGTAGGTCCCATGCTTAGGGGGCTGAAATAAAAGATCCCAGAAATGTTCCTTACGAACAAAAACCTTATTTCTCTCAAATATTGTGCACAAATGTGTTTACATACCTGTTAGTGAGCATTTTTCATTGGCCAAGATAATCCATCCACCTGACAGATGTGGCATATCAAGAGGCTGATTAAACAGCACGATCATTACATTCTGGGGACAATAAAAGGCCACTCTAAAATGTGCAGTTTTGTCACACAACAGAATGCCACAGATGTCTCAAGTTTTGAGGGAGTGTGCAATTGGCATGCTGACTGCAGGAATGTCCACCAGAGCTGTTGCCAGATAAATTAATGTTAATTGCTCTAACAAAACCACCTCCAAAGTCATTTTAGAGAATTTGGCAGTATGTTCAACCGACCACACAACCGCAGACCACGTGTAACCATGCCAGTCCAGGACCTCCACATCTAGCTTGTTTACCTACGGGATCGTCTGAGACCAGTCACCCAAACAGCTGATGAAACTGAGGAGTATTTCTGTCTGTAATAAAGCCCTTTTGTTGGGAAAAACTCATTTTGATTGGCTGCGCCTGGCTCCCCAGTTGGTGGGCATATGCCATCCCAGGCCCACCCATGGCTGCGCCCCTGCCAAATCATGTAAAATACATTTGATTAGGGCCTAATGAATTTATTTAAATTGACTGATTTCCTTATGTGAACTGTAACTCAGTAAAATTGTTAAAAATGATTGCATGTTGCGTGTATATTTTTGTTCAGTATATATCACACCATGCCCCTTGCAAATGTCATGATGTACTCAAATGTGTAATGTCTTTTTTTTTTTTAGTAGCAAATTGCTGGTTTCTTGCTTCCGTTGGGGCTTTGACATTCCAGGAGCACATCCTGGAGCAAGTAGTACCCCTAGAGCAGAGTTTTAAAGATGATTACTGCGGAATATTCCACTTCAGGGTAAATAACCTCACGCTCAGTACATTATCGTTGTGAGAATGCATTGGCCTATTGGAATTACTGACATTCTTAGAGAGCTATTAATGCATTTTAAAATGGTTCTCAGTGGTTATTGAGAACTATTAAATGACTATGAATGACTCTTTAGTCTTAGGCTGTACTTTTTATCAAGTGCATAGAAAATAGTCTCTGTAGTAATCTTCGGTCACACTTTATTATTTTAGTCTGGATACTCCATCTGTACATGCCCTACAGATTGTCATACTATCAGAAAATCTCTTGATAAGCAACTGCTTGCTAAGATTACGGTTAAAGTTAGGGTTAGGTTTAAAATAAGGGTAAGGGTTAAGGTTAGGGTTAGGGTTAGGATAAGGGTTAAGCTTAGGGTTTGAGCTAGTGTTAGTAGATAGTTGAAATGTTACTTATAGTCTGTAACAGGGGAGGCTCCTCAGAAGAAGGGGAGAACATTCCTCCTCAGTTTTCCTTTTTAGATAAAACTATATTAAATATATTCACGTCAGCAGATAATTGATTAAAACACACTGTTTTGGAGCAGCACTCTTTCAGTCTTCCTCTGGGTACATTGACTTCGATACAAAATCTAGGAGACTCATGGTTCTCACTCCCTTCCATAGACTTACACAGTAATTATGACAACTTCCTGAGGACTTCCTCCAACCTATCAGAGCTCTTGCAACATGAACTGACATGTTGTCCCAATCAAAGGATCAGAGAATGAATCTAGTACTGAAGGCATAAGCTACAGCTAGCTAGCACTGCAGTGCATAACATGTGGTGAGTAGTTGACTTAAAGAGAGAGAAAGACAATAGTTAAACAGTTTTGAACAAATTAATTTCTTCAAAAATGAAGGAGAAGCAAGAGAGAGAGAGAGAGAGAGAGAGAAAGCAAGAGAGCTAGCTACATTTTGTTGTATTTATTTTTAAACTTTTACTTTCACTTACTTAGCTAGCGAATGCAGCTAGCTTACTCAAACACCCGGCTCAAACATGCCATTTTAACTAGCTGGCTAATATGGTGACAACGATGTAGGCTGTGTGTAGCGGTTAGCGGTTATGATCTGAAGGTTTGGCTAGGAAAGGTTTTTTCTCCTGGTCACAGACAGCTGATGTGTTGTGCACTGAAGTCTACAAGCGAAGGAAAAAGGTGAGAGGAGGAGAGCGCGTAGATGCGAGCAAAATGCTCATGCTGTTTGTATGTGGCTGCTATTAAAGAGATTTGTGTTTGCGTGTGATCATGGGTGTATTCTTTCCGCCGATTCTGTTGAAAAACGTTTCTTAAATGGAAGCAAACTGGGATAAACATAACTTAATTTGTCCAATAGAATCTCTCATTTGCAACCGTTGGACTAATGATTGAATGTGTCACTGTCTTGATTACTCCAATTTGTTTCTCGACCTGTGCACCTATGTTATAAACTTTAAACGTGACATTGAGCTGGATGAATGGAATATGAATGACAGTCATCCAATACGCTGTAATAGAAATAAGGCCATGCTCATATAAAAAATATAATCGTCCTCTCTCATCTTAAACAGCACCGACCACCACTGGTCTGTAGAGCATCTACAGATGGACTATCCTAATAAAGCATTACCGAATCATTGTCCTCTCGTCCTGTCTTTCAGTTCTGGAGGTTTGGGAGGTGGGTGGACGTTGTGATCGATGACATGCTACCAACAGTTGATGGCAGGCTCATTTTCGTCCATTCAAAAACTCCCAATGAGTTTTGGCCCGCCTTGATGGAGAAAGCCTACGCCAAGTATGTGAGCCAAATCAGTTGGTTATAGGACAGTTTAACACCTCTTCATTGTCGACCTTAATGTTCTGTCTTCTTCTGGCAGAGTGTGTGGCTCCTACGCAGACATGAATGCAGGGACCCCTTCAGAGGCTATGATGGACTTCACTGGAGGGGTTCACATCACGTTCAAGCTCGCTGAAAATCCACCAAATCTGTGGGACCTCCTGTTCAGAGCTGCCAAGTTCAAATCTCTGATGGGGTGTGGCACACCTCAAGGGGTGAGCATCACTACCATCCTCGGAAACACCATGTTGACCCTTTAGACAAATCAGTTAGTAGAGCAGAATAGTAGTGTCAGAAATTCACGTGTAACTCAAAGTTCACATAAATCATGCATTGATGTCCAGATCTGTGGTAATATGAGTTGTTAGGCATAGTTGATGTTAAGATGTGTCATTTAATTTGTAAATACAGAAGAGATGAAAGTCTGAATGGCTGTGTTCATATTCGGCCGTGTCCTATTTTGTAACCGAAACTTCTGTTCTGTTTATGATCCAATTACTTTACCTATAATACCTAATGATCTGTGTCTCTTGTAGGAAACATCAGCGAATACGGTGGCACCCAACGGATTAGTGAGGGGTCATGCTTACACCGTCACAGGAGTTCTACAGGTACTGTACGGAACAAACCAATAACAATCTGTTAGAAAAGCTTTGTAGCTGATATCTTTTGGCAATATGCACTCTATCCTTTTTAATGCCAAGAATACCCATTGTTTGGTTGGTCAGAATAGAGCCAAATGTATTTTTCCAGCAGCATACCACCCTACATCCCACTGCTGGCTTACTTCTGAAGCTAAGCAGAGTTGGTCCTGGCCAGTCCCTGGATGGGAGACCAGATGCTGCTAGAAGTGGTGTTGGAGGGGCAGTAGGAAGAACTCCTTTCCTCTGGTTAAAAAATGTATATCCCAGGGTAGTGATTGCGGATGTTGCCCTGTGTAGGGTGCTGTCTTTCGGATGGGACATAAAACACATGTCTTGACTCTCTTTGGTCACTAAAAAGCCCATGGCAGTTATTGTAAGAGAAGGGGTGTTAACCTCAGTGTCCTGGCTACATTCCCTAATCATCATTCCCTGCTTCCATTTGGCTCATTCATCCCGCCTCCTCTCCCCTGTAACTATTCCCCAGGTCGTTGCTGTAAATGAGAATGTGTTCTCAGTCAACTTACCTGGTTAAATAAATAAATATATACAGTACCAGTCAAAAGTTTGGACACACCTACTCATTCAAGGGTTTTTCTTTATTTTTACTATTTTCTACATTGTAGAATAATATCATCAAAACTATGAAATAACACATATGGAATCATGTAGTAACCAAAAAAGTGTTAAACAAATCAAAATATATTGTGTGGGCAAAGCTGTCATCAAGGCAAAGGGTGGTTAATTTGAAGAATCTCAAATATAAAATATATTTTGATTTGTTTAACACTTTTTTGGTTACTACATGATTCCATATGTGATAGTTCATAGTTTTGATGTCTTCACTATTATTCTAAAATAAAATAGTAAAAAAAATTAAGAAAAATTCTTGAATGAATTATTGCATGTCCAAAAACGCAACATGCAATAATTTCAATTGTTTTACTGAGTTACAGTTCATATAAGGAAATCAGTCAATTTAAATAAATTAAATGACCCCCTATTCAATTGATTTTACATGACTGGGCAGGGGCGCAGCCATGGGTGGCCCTGGGAGGGCATAAGCCCACCCACTTGGGAGCCATGCTCACCCATTGGCTGGTCTCAGATGACCCCGAAGGTGAAGAAGCTGGACGTGGAAGTCCTAGGCTGGCGTGGTTACACATGGTCTGCGGTTGTGAGGCCGGTTAGACATACTGCCAAATTCTCTAAAACAACGATGGAGGCAGTTTATGGTAGAGAAATGAACATACGTGCCAATTACACGCTACCTCAAGACATCTGTGGCATTGTGTTGTGTGACAAAACTGCACATTTTAGATTGGCCTTTTATTGTCCCCCAGCACAAGGTGTACCTGTGTAATGATCATGTTGTTTAATCAGCTTCTTGATATGCCACATCTGTCAGGTGGATGGATTATCTTGGCAAAAGAGAAATGCTCACTAACAGGGATGTAAACAAATTTGTGCACAAAATTTGAGAGAAATAAGGTTTTTGCTCATATGGAACATTTTCTGGGATCTTTTATTTCAGCCCCCTAAGCATGGGACCTACACTATACATGTTGCGTTTATATTTTTGTTCAGTGTAAATTACAAGCTTGTTCAGTATATTTACTGTAGCTCTACCTGAAGGGAATTGGGAGAGGATTTGTGGTATAATTTCTGCCATGACCGAAAATGTATCCTGACCTTGTGTAGCGCACGAGTCGTCTTATTGTCTAGTGATGAGGTCGCCGCGACTTCAAAATCAGTGTCAGCCTACGGCCCACTATAGAATTCCTCTTGGTCTAATGGTTTAAGATGCTGATTTCTCTCATTGGGGACACAGGTTCATATCCAGCCTGTTACACTGCTCTGAGATTACAGCTGGTGTTCATGCTGGTTTCTTCCACAGATCATGAGCCAAGGCAAGCCAGTGAATTTGATCCGCCTCTTCAACCCCTGGGGCTATGGAGAGTGGAAGGGAGACTGGAGCGATAAGTAAGGAATAAATATTCACAATCAATAACTGTCCATTTGCTTATTGGATTGTTTCTCAGTATGTGTAATTGTTATGTTTTTCTATAGTCCACATACTTTGTCTATATACAGTATATTGTAGCCTGTACCATTTCACCAGGTGAAATTCCTGCTACAGGTAAATGTATTTGCCCTATTGCAATATTAATAATAATACTTTTTAATGTATATATTTTGTTATTTTTTCATCACAACATTAGCTATAACACTGTCAACATCACTGTTACATTTTCATGAATATCTTTACGTGATAATGATCCCGACGCCACATTTGAAAGTGGAATGGCTTTAGCTCAAATTGACTGTGACGTGTAATCACATCCATTGTCTTCAACAGGTCTTTATGACATGTCAGTTGATCTCCCTTACCTTTTACATTGCTAGTATTCAGGAGTTACCCACAAGCAGCCAAAGGTGTTAAAGCTTTTACATTGTTGTCTCTTGGCGACCTAGACTCTGTAGTAACTACCACTAACTAACTAGGATCCTTACCCCAATCCGAACCATTGACATGATGTTTGTATTTCTATCAGGTCTTCCATGTGGAAAACAGTGAGTCCTGCCGACCGGAAGATGTATCTGTCAGTGGAGGAGGATGGGGAATTCTGGTAAACAATATAATGTAGAATTGTGTTTGCAGACCATGTCAATATTTTGTTGCAAGTGACTAACACATACAGTACAGTGATCAGAACGCATCTATACTCATATTTAAATTCACACCAATTCACAATTTTCGTTTGTCTTCTCAGGATGACAATGGAAAACTTTTGTCAGCATTTCTCAGATGTGACTATCTGCTGTCTGTGCCCTGATTTTCTTGACGGCAACTCTAAAGGTCATTGGACGCCTTCTTTCCATGATGGCAGATGGGTCGCAGGGACCACTGCTGGTGGTTGCATTCTGTTCCGAGGTAAATCTTATTTTGATTGACACGGAATTCTACGCAGTTCATGACGGCTACAACATTTACTGAAACTACAAGTCAAAATATCCATGTTGTCTTGTCTCCCAATAGACAGTTTCTGGACCAATCCCCAGTATCGAGTGAAGATTGAGGGATTTGACAGGGACTTCTCTGAGACACAGGGGGACAACAACATGCTTGTGTCTCTGATGCAGAAGCCAGACAAGAGAAACCGACGCCTGGTCAAAAGTGTCCACATCGGCATCAACATCTTCGAGGTCAGTCCACACCTTATATTATTGCTGAATAGTTTAACTGAACTTTTATCCATAGATAAACATTCAAAGATATGATCCAGAC
Source organism: Salvelinus namaycush (assembly GCF_016432855.1). Taxonomy (NCBI): domain Eukaryota; kingdom Metazoa; phylum Chordata; class Actinopteri; order Salmoniformes; family Salmonidae; genus Salvelinus; species Salvelinus namaycush. The sequence goes on from NC_052321.1 coordinate 5,310,734, forward strand.
ACGTCTCACAGATTGAAGCAAACATATGTGCTTCCTCTGAGGACTGTGTTACAGGTAGCACTGTTATGGTAGCATAAACTGTCATATCAGCAGTGGAGATCTCTTTGTAAGTTCCTCTTATGTTAACGCTGGGATGGGATTGCCAGTGCTCAGTTCTCAATGCAAATACGCCCATTTGCAAACCTACATGTATTATATTCCAGAAGAAGAAATTCAAGAAATATGCTATTGTGGCTGCTATTTAATTGTCTTTTTTTTTACCTTTCTAACAGGTACCTGCCCAAGTAAGTAACTTTAACACATAATTTTCACAAATACAGAATTAAGAAATAATGTGTTGCTCAAGATAGGGCTCCTGAGTGGTGCAGTGGTCTAAGGCACTGCATCTCAGTGCAAGAGCTGTCACTATAGTACCTGGTTTGAATCCAGGGCCTATCACATCCTCCTGTGATTAGGAGTCCCATAGGGCAGTGCACAATTGGCCCAGTGTTGTTCGGGTTTAGCCGGAGTAGGCCATCATTGTAAATAAGAATTTGTTCTTAACTGACTTGCCAAGTTAAATAAAGGTTAAAGTCCTTGTTAGCGAGCCGCGATGGTGGAACTGTATTATCCTCAAAGCGGGCAAAGAAGGTATTTAGTTTGTCTGAAAGCGTGACGTCTGTTATGCAAATGATGTAGACACGCCCAAATAAGCAGTGCAAAGGGCAGAAGGGGAAGTTTCCTGCCTCCTCCTTTATTTTATTGTGATCTCAGTTCAAAGGACAGAGGGGGAAGTTTCCTGCCTCCTCCTTAATTTTATTGTGATCTCAGTTCAAAGGGCAGAAGGGGAAGTTTCCTGCCTCCTTCTTCATTTTATTGTGACCTCAGTTCAAAGGACAGAGGGGGAAGTTTCCTGCCTCCTCCTTAATTTTATTGTGATCTCAGTTCAAAGGGCAGAAGGGGAAGTTTCCTGCCTCCTTCTTCATTTTATTGTGACCTCAGTTCAAAGGGCAGAAGGGGAAGTTTCCTGCCTCCTTCTTCATTTTATTGTGACCTCAGTTCAAAGGACAGAGGGGGAAGTTTCCTGCCTCCTTCTTCATTTTATTGTGATCTCAGTTCAAAGGACAGAGGGGGAAGTTTCCTGCCTCCTTCTTCGACAACAACGCACCTGTCGCCCAAACCAAGGACTTCCTGAATGCTCGGACGGTGATGCTCTTATGCAGGCTGAAACCTGGCGAATACCTGATCGTGCCATCATCCTTCAAACCCAATGAAACCGCTTCCTTCATCCTGTCCATCCTCTCCAAGGCGGAGACACACATCCAGTAAGCACAGTCCTCCGTTTCCTAATTAATATTTACCGTTAACATCCATATCACTGATTTAAAAAATATATATAATTTCTTACCTGTGACATTACTTAAAGGGATAGTTCATCCAAGTTATAAAATACTAATATCAGGGATATTGACTTGTAATAAACCAAAGCATGGATTTCTATTTTACCTTGTCCATAGACTTTTTACATGGTAAGGAAACCAATATGTAATTTTGTAACTTGGGTGAACTAATACCTTTAAGTCATTTCACAGGTAAGGAATTATATTTATATATTTTTTACAATCAGTGATAGGGATGTTAACGGTTAATCTGTTAGTCACTGAAAATGCATTTGACCAGTCATGTTTATTGGTCTATAGGTTAATTTTCATAATTTTGTATAATTAAATTGGCCCGTGTGTATTTTTCATGCGTCGTCATGTATCTTATGTATCACATCTTCAAAACTTTTTTCTCCTTCTTTCCCCATAAAAACATTTTCCCCCATCTTGAAGGCTTATGAGGTCACAAATTCGCAAACAACATACAGAGCCTAGTTTGCGGAGCGGAATGGCTCATCACCTGTTAAAAAAAACTGGTATTGTAGTGAACCGTCCCAGTAGGCACACACTGGTTGAATCAACTTTGTTTTCACGTAATTTCAATGATAATTAAGTTGAACCAACGTGGAATAGACTTTGAATTGATGTCTGTGCCCAGTGGGGTGCTTTTTTATGCAACAAATAACAATTATAAATGTGTGTTAAAAACTGTTTTGATGGCCACTATTAAAAATAGCTATTTTTATTTCTCAATGTCATGTTTTGTCTTTTGATTATCATGTCTTGTCCCTGTGCTTCCCTTCCATTTGTCTCCCTCTGCTGGTCTTAGTAGGTTCTTTCCCTCTCTCTTCCCCTCCCTCTCTTCCTCTCTCGCTCTCTCTCTATCGTTCCGTTCCTGCTCCCAGCTGTTCCTCATTCTCCTAACTACCTCATTTAATCTTTCACACCTGTCCCCTATTTTGCCCTCTGATTAGAGTTCCTATTTCTCCCTCTGTTTTCCGCTTCTGTCCTTGTCGGATCTTTGTTTGATGTTTGCTGTTCCGTGTCCTGGTTCCGCCCTGTCGTGTTTTTGCCTTCTTCAGATGCTGCGTGTGAGCAGGCGTCCTGGTTCCGCCCTGTCGTGTTTTTGCCTTCATCAGATGCTGCGTGTGAGCAGGTGTCATCTAAGATATATCCAGGAGTACCGTTTTGTTTAAGTTTGGAATAAAGACTCTGTTTTTGTTAAGTCGCTTTTGGGTCCTCATTCATCTGCATAACAGAAAGATCCGACCAGTATGGACCCAGCGACTACGGATTCTCGCAACACTGCCATCGAGATCCAGGGAGCTATGCTCGGCAGACACGAGCAGGAATTGTCTGCTGCTCGTCATGCCGTTGAGACCCTGGCCGCTCAGGTTTCCAACCTCTCAGGACAGTTTCAGAGTCTTCGTCTCGTGCCACCTGTTACTTCCTGGTCTTCCGAGTCTTCGGAACCTAGGGTTAATAACCCACCATGTTACTCTGGGCAACCCACTGAGTGCCGCTCCTTTCTGACCCAGTGTGATATTGTGTTTTCTCTCCAGCCCAACACATACTCACGAGAGAGAGCTCGGATCGCCTACGTCATATCACTCCTTACTGGTCGGGCTCGGGAGTGGGGCACAGCTATCTGGGAGGCAAGGGCTGAGTGTACTAACGATTATCAGAGCTTTAAAGAGGAGATGATACGGGTTTTTGATCGTTCAGTTTTTGGGAAGGAGGCTTCCAGGGTCCTGGCTTCCCTATGTCAAGGTGATCGATCCATAACGGATTACTCTATAGAGTTTCGCACTCTTGCTGCATCCAGTGACTGGAACGAGCCGGCGTTGCTCGCTCGTTTTCTGGAGGGACTTCACGCTGAGGTTAAGGATGAGATTCTCTCCCGGGAGGTTCCTTCCAGCGTGGACTCTTTGATTGCACTCGCCATCCGCATAGAACGACGGGTAGATCTTCGTCACCGAGCTCGTGGAAGAGAGCTCGCGTTAACGGTGTTTCCCCTCTCCGCATCTCAACCATCTTCTCCCATCAGCTCAGAGACTGAGCCCATGCAGCTGGGAGGTATTCGCATCTCGACTAAGGAGAGGGAACGGAGAATCACCAACCGCCTTTGTCTCTATTGCGGTTCTGCTGGACATTTTGTCATGTCATGTCCAGTAAAAGGCCAGAGCTCATCAGTAAGCGGAGGGCTACTGGTGAGCGCTACTACTCAGGTCTCTCCATCAAGATCCTGTACTACCTTGTCGGTCCATCTACGCTGGACCGGTTCGGCTGCTTCCTGCAGTGCCTTGATAGACTCTGGGGCTGAGGGTTGTTTTATGGACGAAGCATGGGCTCGGAAACATGACATTCCTCTCAGACAGTTAGGGAAGCCCACGCCCATGTTCGCCTTAGATGGTAGTCTTCTCCCCAGTATCAGATGTGAGACACTACCTTTAACCCTCACAGTATCTGGTAACCACAGTGAGACCATTTCCTTTTTGATTTTTCGTTCACCTTTTACACCTGTTGTTTTGGGTCATCCCTGGCTAGTATGTCATAATCCTTCTATTAATTGGTCTAGTAATTCTATCCTATCCTGGAACGTTTCTTGTCATGTGAAGTGTTTAATGTCTGCTATCCCTCCTGTGTCTTCTGTCCCCTCTACTCAGGAGGAACCTGGTGACTTGACAGGAGTGCCGGAGGAATATCATGATCTGCGCACGGTCTTCAGTCGGTCCAGAGCCAGCTCCCTTCCTCCTCACCGGTCGTATGATTGTTGTATTGATCTCCTTCCGGGGACCACTCCCCCTCGGGGTAGACTTTACTCTCTGTCGGCTCCCGAACGTAAGGCTCTCGAGGATTATCTGTCTGTTTCTCTCAACGCCGGTACCGTGGTGCCTTCTTCCTCTCCCGCCGGAGCGGGGTTTTTCTTTGTTAAGAAGAAGGACGGTACTCTGCGCCCCTGTGTGGATTATCGAGGGCTGAATGACATAACGGTTAAGAATCGTTATCCGCTTCCCCTTATGTCGTCAGCCTTCGAGATGCTGCAGGGAGCCAGGTTCTTTACTAAGTTGGACCTTCGTAACGCTTACCATCTCGTACGCATCAGAGAGGGGGACGAGTGGAAAACGGCGTTTAACACTCCGTTAGGGCATTTTGAATACCGGGTTCTGCCGTTCGGTCTCTCTAATGCTCCAGCGGTCTTTCAGGCATTAGTCAATGATGTACTGAGAGACATGCTGAACATCTTTGTTTTCGTTTACCTTGACGATATCCTGATTTTTTCACCGTCACTCGAGATTCATGTTCAGCACGTTCGACGTGTACTCCAGCGCCTTTTAGAGAATTGTCTCTACGTGAAGGCTGAGAAGTGCGCCTTTCATGTCTCCTCTGTCACTTTTCTTGGTTCTGTTATTTCCGCTGAAGGCATTCAGATGGATCCCGCTAAGGTCCAGGCTGTCAGCGATTGGCCCGTCCCTAAGTCACGTGTCGAGTTGCAGCGCTTTCTCGGTTTCGCTAATTTCTATCGGCGTTTCATTCGTAATTTCGGTCAAGTGGCTGCCCCTCTCACAGCTCTGACTTCTGTCAAGACTTGCTTTAAGTGGTCCGGTTCCGCCCAGGGAGCTTTTGATCTCCTCAAGAAGCGTTTTACATCCGCTCCTATCCTTGTTACTCCTGACGTCACTAAACAATTTATTGTCGAGGTTGACGCTTCAGAGGTGGGCGTGGGAGCCATTCTGTCCCAGCGCTTCCAGTCTGACGATAAGGTTCATCCTTGCGCTTACTTTTCTCATCGCCTGTCGCCATCGGAACGCAACTATGATGTGGGTAACCGCGAACTGCTCGCTATCCGCTTAGCCATAGGCGAATGGCGACAGTGGTTGGAGGGGGCGACCGTTCCTTTTGTCGTTTGGACTGACCATAAGAACCTTGAGTACATCCGTTCTGCCAAACGACTTAATGCACGTCAAGCTCGTTGGGCGTTGTTTTTCGCTCGTTTCGAGTTCGTGATTTCCTATCGCCCGGGGAATAAGAACACCAAGCCTGATGCCTTATCCCGTCTCTTTAGTTCTTCTGTGGTTTCTACCGACCCCGAGGGGATTCTCCCTGAAGGGCGTGTTGTCGGGTTGACTGTCTGGGGAATTGAGAGACAGGTAAAGCAAGCGCTCACTCACACTGCGTCGCCGCGCGCTTGTCCTAGTAACCTTCTGTTTGTTCCTGTCCCTACTCGTCTGGCTGTTCTTCAGTGGGCTCATTCTGCCAAGTTAGCTGGCCACCCCGGTGTTCGGGGTACGCTTGCTTCTATTCGCCAGCGGTTTTGGTGGCCTACTCAGGAGCGGGACACGCGCCGTTTCGTGGCTGCTTGTTCGGACTGCGCGCAGACTAAGTCAGGTAACTCTCCTCCTGCCGGTCGTCTCAGACCGCTTCCCATTCCTTCTCGACCATGGTCTCACATCGCCTTAGACTTTATTACCGGTCTGCCTTCGTCTGCGGGGAAGACTGTGATTCTTACGGTTATCGATAGGTTCTCTAAGGCGGCACATTTCATTCCCCTCGCTAAGCTTCCTTCCGCTAAGGAGACGGCACAAATCATCATTGAGAATGTGTTCAGAATTCATGGCCTCCCGTTAGACGCCGTTTCAGACAGAGGTCCGCAATTCACGTCACAGTTTTGGAGGGAGTTCTGTCGTTTGATCGGTGCTTCCGTCAGTCTCTCTTCCGGGTTTCATCCCCAGTCTAACGGTCAAGCAGAAAGGGCCAATCAGTCGATTGGTCGCATTTTACGCAGCCTTTCGTTTCGAAACCCTGCGTCTTGGGCAGAACAGCTCCCCTGGGCTGAGTACGCTCACAACTCGCTTCCTTCGTCTGCTACAGGGCTATCTCCGTTTCAGAGTAGTCTTGGTTACCAGCCTCCTCTGTTCTCGTCCCAGCTCGCCGAGTCCAGCGTTCCCTCCGCTCAGGCTTTTGTCCAACGTTGTGAGCGCACTTGGAGGAGGGTCAGGTCTGCACTTTGCCGTTACAGGGCGCAGACTGTGAGAGCCGCCAATAAACGTAGGATTAAGAGTCCTAGGTATTGTCGCGGTCAGAGAGTGTGGCTTTCCACTCGTAACCTTCCCCTTACGACAGCTTCTCGCAAGTTGACTCCGCGGTTCATTGGTCCGTTCCGTGTCTCTCAGGTCGTCAATCCTGTCGCTGTGCGACTGCTTCTTCCGCGACATCTTCGTCGCGTCCACCCTGTCTTCCATGTCTCTTGTGTCAAGCCTTTTCTTCGCGCTCCCGTTCGTCTTCCCTCCCCCCCTCCCGTCCTTGTCGAGGGCGCACCTATTTACAAGGTACGGAAGATCATGGACATGCGTTCTCGGGGACGTGGTCACCAGTACTTAGTGGATTGGGAGGGTTACGGTCCTGAGGAGAGGAGTTGGGTTCCATCTCGGGACGTGCTGGACCGTTCGTTGATTAATGATTTCCTCCGTTGCCGCCAGGGTTCCTCCTCGAGTGCGCCAGGAGGCGCTCGGTGAGTGGGGGGGTACTGTCATGTTTTGTCTTTTGATTATCATGTCTTGTCCCTGTGCTTCCCTTCCATTTGTCTCCCTCTGCTGGTCTTAGTAGGTTCTTTCCCTCTCTCTTCCCCTCCCTCTCTTCCTCTCTCGCTCTCTCTCTATCGTTCCGTTCCTGCTCCCAGCTGTTCCTCATTCTCCTAACTACCTCATTTAATCTTTCACACCTGTCCCCTATTTTGCCCTCTGATTAGAGTTCCTATTTCTCCCTCTGTTTTCCGCTTCTGTCCTTGTCGGATCTTTGTTTGATGTTTGCTGTTCCGTGTCCTGGTTCCGCCCTGTCGTGTTTTTGCCTTCTTCAGATGCTGCGTGTGAGCAGGCGTCCTGGTTCCGCCCTGTCGTGTTTTTGCCTTCATCAGATGCTGCGTGTGAGCAGGTGTCATCTAAGATATATCCAGGAGTACCGTTTTGTTTAAGTTTGGAATAAAGACTCTGTTTTTGTTAAGTCGCTTTTGGGTCCTCATTCATCTGCATAACACTCAATCTCAACTCGTAATTAACATGTGCCTCCCATTCACCATTCGAGTGCATATAATGCTATAGTCAAAGGTAGGCAGGCTATCAGCGCGTCACCCACAACTTTGCAATGTGAGCTTGGGGCAGTACATCAGCCTGAAACTAATTTCCAATTGAGCTGACATCTGCAGCGTTTTAACCCTGAATGCAATCTCTGCGAACGTGATAACGTTACCTTTAAAAGCTGCATTGTGGGAGAACCCGCGACGAGCTTGAATCGTGTATTTAGTTTCACTATAATGTATATATATCTAACAGAAACAAAACAGTCTTCATTTCTTTTTCTCAGTGAAAATTCCAATGATCAAGATATGGAGGAAACCCCAAAGGTATTTTAAGGCAAAGAGTATTTAATCCGTCATATTTGAGTTGATGTTTTTCTATCTCTCTGGTGTTTCCTTTTCATCTTCCTTTCTTGATATCTTATAACAATATATTCCATTTTTTAGCTCACACCTACTGACAATAGAGAAGATATGAGCAACAAACAAACTCTTTTTCGGGAATATTCTGATCAGGCAAGTTCAGAGTTTATTTCATTTCAACACAAAACGAAGATTTACAATATAGCAAACGCTCTTATGCAGAAGTATTTACAGTAGTGAGTGCCTACATTTTTCATGTTTTGTTTTGTGCTGGTTCCCCTTGGGAATCGAAACCCACAAATCTGGCATTGCAAGAGCTATGCTCTAGCTAATGAACCACGAAGAACTACAGTGTAAAATTAAAACACACAACCATAGAAAAATGTATACCATTTGAGAATATTACTAGTTTCTAACAATCTTTAAACTATTAAAAAAAAATCAATAACACAAATTCTGTTTTCACTGAAAAGTTTGAGGAGGTGGATGCTGAACAGCTTCAGAGAAGTCTGGATGAAAATTCCTCCAAGGTATGTAGAGAAGAAATCAATTATCATATGGAGATTCCAAGTACATGATGACCCAAATTAGGAGATTGAACAGAGAGACATGAATGCTGACGAGAGATCACAAGGATAGGGATGGTGTCAGTGACGTAGTGGTAAAATCAATAGGTGGGTAAACTGTGTTTAATTGCGTTTTACCCTCCACTACACCACTGGTTGGATGGTGAGCAATGAGGTATCATCTGTATGATGTTTTTATGTGCCACTTTTTTTACACAGGATGTGCAAAGAAAACACAAGGATTCAGCTTGGAGTCCTGTCGAAGCATGGTGGCCCTAATGGATGTATCCAGAATAAGCTCAGTGACAGAGTCTCCCATCCCATAATGAACACGTCTTCTCTTGTGAAACACTCTGAACAGTACTTTACAAGAGAACACTGTTGAACACTCCAATCCGACAGTATAATCTGTGAATGTAGAAGTTTTTGCAATGACTCTTAAGCCCTGTTTATACCTAGTGCTAACATGTATCCTTTGTTCTGATTGTGTCTACATCCAGATTGTGACCACATTAGTAGACAGGTGTAGAAGAACAAAATAGTCATTGTGATCTGATATTGATCAGATCTACCTGACCTTCTCCGGAGACAGGCAAACTTTGTCTGGATATTTTAAATGTAGATGGATCTGGACAGTAAAACCATTTGTATCATTATTATCCCGCCTTCTAAAATTGTTGACAGGTGGCAACATCAATGTGTCTTAAAATAAGTAAATGCATATTATTTTGAAAGAATTTCCATAAAATAATTTGCATACAAGGAGGGACCAGGAAATCTGGTCACAATGTGGACACAGTGGATGGATAAGAGACACATTTTAAGACCATGTGTAGACACATATCTAAAAATGTGGGCACAATCAGAAAGTGGACAACATCAAGACCAAGAAGGTGTGTTAGCACCAGGTTTAAAAACATATATTTTTTAAATTACCCTTATTTTACTAGGTAAGTTGACTGAGAACACATTCTCATTTACAGCAATGACCTGGGGAATAGTGACAGGGGAGAGAGGGGGGATGAATGAGACAATTGTAAGATGGGGATGATTAGGTGACCGTGATGGTATGAGGACCAGATTGGGAATTTAGCCAGGACTTATCTCATTACACTACAGTGTTAAATATATGGCTTTATCCCATTACACTACAGTGTTAAATATATGGCTTTATCCCATTACACTACAGTGTTAAACATATGGCTTTATCTCATTACACTACAGTGTTAAATATATGGCTTTATCCCATTACACTACAGTGTTAAACATATGGCTTTATCTCATTACACTACAGTACTAAACATATGGCTTTATCTCATTATACTACAGTGTTAAACATATGGCTTTATCCCATTACACTACAGTGTTAAACATATGGCTTTATCTCATTACACTACAGTACTAAACATATGGCTTTATCTCATTACACTACAGTGTTAAACATATGGCTTTATCACATTACACTACAGTGTTAAACATATGGCTTTATCTCATTACACTACAGTGTTAAACATATGGCTTTATCTCATTACACTACAGTGTTAAACATATGGCTTTATCACATTACACTACAGTGTTAAACATATTGCTTTATCTCATTATACTACAGTGTTAAACATATGGCTTTATCTCATTACACTACAGTGTTAAACATATGGCTTTATCTCATTACACTACAGTGTTAAACATATGACTTTATCCCATTACACTACAGTGTTAAACATATGGCTTTATCTCATTATACTACAGTGTTAAACATATGACTTTATCCCATTACACTACAGTGTTAAACATATGGCTTTATCTCATTATACTACAGTGTTAAACATATGGCTTTATCTCATTACACTACAGTACTAAACATATGGCTTTATCCCATTACACTACAGTGTTAAACATATGGCTTCATCTCATTACACTACAGTACTAAACATATGGCTTCATCTCATTACACTACAGTGCTTCTCAAACCTCTCCCCAGTCGTTCCATGTATTTGATCTATTCCAGAGCTAGAACACCTGATTCAACTTGTCAACTAATCATCAAACCCTTGACTAGGTTAACCAAGTGAACTAGTTCAGGGCTACAATACAATTGTGAAATGTCTGGGGGTCCTGAGGAGAGGTTTGAGAACCACGTAGCTAAACATATTGCTTTAGCTCATTACAGGGCAAAATGTAAATACATATAATTTTCTGCCTTTGGAGATTCCCTTAACCTTTCCTTCTCCAGACATCAATCACTGGAAGACTGAACAGTGATGAATTTCTACGTCTATGGAGAAAAGTTACCATGTACAAGGTAAGATAATTAGCAAGTCTGTGGCAAAGTGGTAAAACAACTATATAATTGCTCATTGTAATTTTTCATGTACAAATGACCTGCAACTATTAATAATTTATTACATCGTCCAGGATATCTTCTTCCGTTCAGATGTGGACCGTTCTGGAATGTTGTCATCGAGTCAACTGAGGAACGCAATCATGGCTTCAGGTAACTTTTGGCTAGACCAACAAACAGGGCCTGCCACTGACCTGATATCACAGTACCTGCTTACAGTGCCTATTGTAAAATCAGCTCATTGACATCAGTACATGATTGAAGAGTTAGGACTGTCAATTAGCATGAACAGATGGATTAAAGTTACTTCTACCGTTACGACTAAACAGCAGTCCATTTGATGCATAATACCTGTGAAATACCTGTGAAATAGAGGTGAGGCCTGTCTCTCCTCCACAGGGATCAGGCTGAGTGATAGCCTGCTGAACCTGATTGCTCTGCGCTACGGTGGATCTTCTGGAAACATCAGCCTGGAGAGTTTCATCAGCCTCGTCCTGCGCATGGACCGCATGGCCAGTAAGTTCACAACTGAAATGAAATCAGACCACTTTTATTTCAGAGGCTTTTTTTATTTTCCATTTCTGGATTTCTAGTGTTTATAGTTAGAGGAATAGCTCAGAAGAAAATATATAATTCTACTTTTTGAACATTTATTAGGGGCACTTAAAGGATACTCTTTTTTGTCTGTTTTATCAAAATAGCAAATAATGTCATTCATGCTCCTCTCAACAGAAATATTCAGAGAACTCAATAATGGAGGGGCCATATCTCTTCGAGACAATGAGGTAATGACCAGTTAATAATATATCAGGAGTTTTCAACTCTGGCCCTGCAGTACTAGTTGTGAAGGCTTTATCTCCAACCCTGCAGTACTAGTTGTGAAGGCTTTATCTCCAACCCTGCAGTACTAGTTGTGAAGGCTTTATCTCCAGCCCTGCAGTACTAGTTGTGAAGGCTTTATCTCCAACCCTGCAGTACTAGTTGTGAAGGCTTTATCTCCAGCCCTGCAGTACTAGTTGTGAAGGCTTTATCTCCAACCCTGCAGTACTAGTTGTGAAGGCTTTATCTCCAAGCCTGCAGTACTAACTGTGCAGGCTTTATCTCCAACCCTGCAGTACTAGTTGTGAAGGCTTTATCTCCAACCCTGCAGTACTAGTTGTGAAGGCTTTATCTCCAACCCTGCAGTACTAGTTGTGAAGGCTTTATCTCCAAGCCTGCAGTACTAACTGTGAAGGCTTTATCTCCAACCCTGCAGTACTAGTTGTGAAGGCTTTATCTCCAAGCCTGCAATACTAACTGTGCAGGCTTTATCTCCAGCTCTGCAGTACTAGTTGTGAAGGCTTTATCCCCAACCCTGCAGTACTAGTTGTGCAGGCTTTATCTTCAGCCCTGCAGTACTAGTGGTGAAGGCTTTATCTCCAGCCCTGCAGTACTAGTTGTGAAGGCTTTATCTCCAAACTGCAGTAACACACCTGATTCTGTTAATCATGGCCCAGACTAAAGACTATGATTGGTTGAACATTTGAATCAGGTGTGTTAGTGCTGGGCTGGGCTCGGCTGGAATAAAAGCATAATGCCCTGAAGCGTTGCCTCTTTTGATGTCAAACATCATAAAACTCTGTGTCAACCAAAGGTCACTTGTGTTTAGGCAGTATTCTCTTATCTAAATGGGCACCCAACAAGTACGTGATTACACTGTCTGCTGGATTAAACTGTCTGATATGCAGTTATCCAGAGCAACTTCAATATGTTAAGATGTTAATTCACTGTTTCAATTTTATATGACTAATGAATTGTGTTATTACTCAAATCTCAACACAGTTTTGTATTCCTTTTTCAGTGGATGTACATCACTATGTATGCATAAACTACAGACCAAAGGGGATCGTCAGAAGACTTCAATTAGAATCGTAAGATTAGAAGAAGTGGTGCTTTGCTGGACAAATTATACATTTTCCGGGGTATTTCATTGCACTTCAACTTGATAAAGAGTATGTTGATTAATCCCACGGCCCCTTCTTTGCAATAAACACTTGACTGTGACACTTGACTGTGATGTGTGTTGTGTTACCGAGCCGTCTTAACATGGATGCCCCAACTATAAAGTCGATCTGGATGAGAGCGTCTGCTAAATGATTCAACTGTAAATGATATGAAGCTGCTGCAGTTTAAAGACAGTGATCAAGATGGGTTGTGAGTAAATGACACTACCCTGTAAATGGACTGGTTCATAGGCTATAAAACATTACAGGTTACATCCTGGTATTTTACATTGACTTTTCTATATACCGTATCCATGTGGGGATTTATTCATGTTTTTGTTTACTTTCTTGGTTTAAGTGCAGAACAAATCAGGTGCTGTCATTTGTTCACATAACAGAATACAGTATGATACAGCTCACGTAGTAGAGAGAACTTCTATCCATCAAGAATCAGATTGAACCTAGTGTTTTTCTATGAGGGTCAGACGTTGACATCAGTCTTCTATCCAGCATACAAAGCACATGTTCTATTCCAGTGGTGGAAAAAAGTACCTAATGTTTCTGCATTAGCAGTAGACGGCATTCACGCTAAACACAATCTTATGGAATGTTCCAATAAGAACACATTACATTACATTTACATTTAAGTCATTTAGCAGACGCTCTTATCCAGAGCGACTTACAAATTGGTGCATTCACTGTATGATATCCAGTGGAACAACCACTTTACAATAGTGCATCTAACTCTTTTAAGGGGGGGGGGGGGGGGGGGTTAGAAGGATTACTTTATCCTATCCTAGGTATTCCTTAAAGAGGTGGGGTTTCAGGTGTCTCCGGAAGGTGGTGATTGACTCCGCTGACCTGGTGTCGTGAGGGAGTTTGTTCCACCATTGGGGTGCCAGAGCAGCGAACAGTTTTGACTGGGCTGAGCGGGAACTGTACTTCCTCAGAGGTAGGGAGGCGAGCAGGCCAGAGGTGGATGAACGCAGTGCCCTTGTTTGGGTGTAGGGCCTGATCAGAGCCTGAAGGTACGGAGGTGCCATTCCCCTCACAGCTCCGTAGGCAAGCACCATGGTCTTGTAGCGGATGCGAGCTTCAACTGGAAGCCAGTGGAGAGAGCGGAGGAGCGGGGTGACGTGAGAGAACTTGGGAAGGTTGAACACCAGACGGGCTGCGGCGTTCTGGATGAGTTGTAGGGGTTTAATGGCACAGGCAGGGAGCCCAGCCAACAGCGAGTTGCAGTAATCCAGACGGGAGATGACAAGTGCCTGGATTAGGACCTGCGCCGCTTCCTGTGTGAGGCAGGGTCGTACTCTGCGAATGTTGTAGAGCATGAACCTACAGGAACGGGTCACCGCCTTGATGTTAGTTGAGAACGACAGGGTGTTGTCCAGGATCACGCCAAGGTTCTTAGCACTCTGGGAGGAGGACACAATGGAGTTGTCAACCGTGATGGCGAGATCATGGAACGGGCAGTCCTTCCCCGGGAGGAAGAGCAGCTCCGTCTTGCCGAGGTTCAGCTTGAGGTGGTGATCCGTCATCCACACTGATATGTCTGCCAGACATGCAGAGATGCGATTCGCCACCTGGTTATCAGAAGGGGGAAAGGAGAAGATTAATTGTGTGTCGTCTGCATAGCAATGATAGGAGAGACCATGTGAGGATATGACAGAGCCAAGTGACTTGGTGTATAGCGAGAATAGGAGAGGGCCTAGAACAGAGCCCTGGGGGACACCAGTGGTGAGAGCACGTGGTGCGGAGACAGATTCTCGCCACGCCACCTGGTAGGAGCGACCTGTCAGGTAGGACGCAATCCAAGCGTGGGCCGCGCCGGAGATGCCCAACTCGGAGAGGGTGGAGAGGAGGATCTGATGGTTCACAGTATCAAAGGCAGCCGATAGGTCTAGAAGGATGAGAGCAGAGGAGAGAGAGTTAGCTTTAGCAGTGCGGAGCGCCTCCGTGACACAGAGAAGAGCAGTCTCAGTTGAATGACTAGTCTTGAAACCTGACTGATTTGGATCAAGAAGGTCATTCTGAGAGAGATAGCAGGAGAGCTGGCCAAGGACGGCACGTTCAAGAGTTTTGGAGAGAAAAGAAAGAAGGGATACTGGTCTGTAGTTGTTGACATCGGAGGGATCGAGTGTAGGTTTTTTCAGAAGGGGTGCAACTCTCGCTCTCTTGAAGACGGAAGGGACGTAGCCAGCGGTCAAGGATGAGTTGATGAGCGAGGTGAGGTAAGGGAGAAGGTCTCCGGAAATGGTCTGGAGAAGAGAGGAGGGGATAGGGTCAAGCGGGCAGGTTGTTGGGCGGCCGGCCGTCACAAGACGCGAGATTTCATCTGGAGAGAGAGGGGAGAAAGAGGTCAAAGCACAGGGTAGGGCAGTGTGAGCAGAACCAGCGGTGTCGTTTGACTTAGCAAACGAGGATCGGATGTCGTCGACCTTCTTTTCAAAATGGTTGACGAAGTCATCCGCAGAGAGGGAGGAGGGGGGGGGAGGGGGAGGAGGATTCAGGAGGGAGGAGAAGGTGGCAAAGAGCTTCCTAGGGTTAGAGGCAGATGCTTGAAATTTAGAGTGGTAGAAAGTGGCTTTAGCAGCAGAGACAGAAGAGGAGAATGTAGAGAGGAGGGAGTGAAAGGATGCCAGGTCCGCAGGGAGGCGAGTTTTCCTCCATTTCCGCTCGGCTGCCCGGAGCCCTGTTCTGTGAGCTCGCAATGAGTCGTCAAGCCACGGAGCAGGAGGGGAGGACCGAGCCGGCCTGGAGGATAGGGGACATAGAGAGTCAAAGGATGCAGAAAGGGAGGAGAGGAGGGTTGAGGAGGCAGAATCAGGAGATAGGTTGGAGAAGGTTTGAGCAGAGGGAAGAGATGATAGGATGGAAGAGGAGAGAGTAGCGGGGGAGAGAGAGCGAAGGTTGGGACGGCGCGATACCATCCGAGTAGGGGCAGTGTGGGAAGTGTTGGATGAGAGCGAGAGGGAAAAGGATACAAGGTAGTGGTCAGAGACTTGGAGGGGAGTTGCAATGAGATTAGTGGAAGAACAGCATCTAGTAAAGATGAGGTCAAGCGTATTGCCTGCCTTGTGAGTAGGGGGGGAAGGTGAGAGGGTGAGGTCAAAAGAGGAGAGGAGTGGAAAGAAGGAGGCAGAGAGGAATGAGTCAAAGGTAGACATGGGGAGGTTAAAGTCACCCAGAACTGTGAGAGGTGAGCCATCCTCAGGAAAGGAACTTATCAAGGCGTCAAGCTCATTGATGAACTCTCCAAGGGAACCTGGAGGGCGATAAATGATAAGGATGTTAAGCTTGAAAGGGCTGGTAACTGTGACAGCATGGAATTCAAAGGAGGCGATAGACAGATGGGTCAGGGGAGAAAGAGAGAATGTCCACTTGGGAGAGATAAGGATCCCAGTGCCACCACCCCGCTGACCAGAAGCTCTCGGGGTGTGCGAGAACACGTGGGCAGACGAGGAGAGAGCAGTAGGAGTAGCAGTGTTATCTGTGGTAATCCATGTTTCCGTCAGTGCCAAGAAGTTGAGGGACTGGAGGGAAGCATAGGCTGAGATGAACTCTGCCTTGTTGGCCGCAGATCGGCAGTTCCAGAGGCTGCCGGAGACCTGGAACTCCACGTGGGTCGTGCGCGCTGGGACCACCAGGTTAGAGTGGCAGCGGCCACGCGGTGTGAAGCGTTTGTATGGTCTGTGCAGAGAGGAGAGAAGAGGGATAGACAGACACATAGTTGACAGGCTACAGAAGAGGCTACGCTAATGCAAAGGAGATTGGAATGACAAGTGGACTACACGTCTCGAATGTTCAGAAAGTTAATATATATATATATATATATATATATATATATAAAGACATAAACTTGTGATAATTACATACAAGAGTGATACAATGTGTGATGCTAAAAAATATTGATTAAATAGATGATTAACACTTGATTGGCTAAATAAAATATATGTAAAAAAATAGGTAGTACGTGTTTTAACAATTCTAAAAGAAAGACATAGTGTCAGAAGATGATAATGTTAGGTCTTCACTATAGTCACACGATGGTCACACTGTGAACACATCATCTGGTCACATCATCTGGTCACACTGTGGTCATATCATCTGGTCACACTGTGGTCACATCATCTGGTCACACTGTGGAAACATCATCTAGTCACACTGTGGTCACATCATCTGGTCACATCATCTGGTCACACTGTGGTCACATCATCTGGTCACACTGTGGTCACATCATCTGGTCACATCATCTGGTCACACTGTGGTCACATCATCTAGTCACACTGTGGTCACACTCTGGTCACATCTGGTCACACTGTGGTCACATCATCTGGTCACACTGTGGTCACATCATCTGGTCACACTATGGTCACATCATCTGGTCACACTATGGTCACATCATCTGGTCACACTGTGGTCACACTGTGGTCACATCATCTGGTCACACTGTGGTCACACTGTGGTCACATCATCTGGTCACATCATCTGGTCACACTGTGGTCACATCATCTGGTCACACTGTGGTCACATCATCTGGTCACACTATGGTCACATCATCTGGTCACACTGTGGTCACATCATCTGGTCACATCATCTGGTCACACTGTGGTCACGTCATCTGGTCACACTGTGGTCACATCATCTGGTCACACTGTGGTCACATCATCTGGTCACATCATCTGGTCACACTGTGGTCACATCATCTGGTCACACTGTGGTCACATCATCTGGTCACACTGTGGTCACATCATCTAGTCACACTATGGTCACATCATCTGGTCACATCATCTGGTCACACTATCTGGTCACATCTCATCTAGTCACATCTCATCTGGTCACACTATGGTCACACTATGGTCACATCATCTGGTCACACTGTGGTCACATCATCTGGTCACACTATCTGGTCGCATCTCATCTGGTCACACTGTGGTCACACTATGGTCCCATCATCTGGTCACATCATCTGGTCACACTGTGGCCACACCATCTGGTCACACTGTGGTCACACTATGGTCACACTGTGGTCACATCATCTGGTCACACTATGGTCACATCATCTGGTCACACTGTGGTCACATCATCTGGTCACACTGTGGTCACATCATCTGGTCACACTATGGTCACATCATCTGGTCACACTGTGGTCACACTGTGGTCACACTGTGGTCACATTACCTGGTCACACTGTGGTCACATCATCTAGTCACACTATGGTCACATCATCTGGTCACACTATGGTCACATCATCTGGTCACACTGTGGTCACACAATGGTCACACTGTGGTCACATCATCTGGTCACATCATCTAGTCACATCTCATCTGGTCACACTATGGTCACACTATGGTCACACTGTTGTCACACTATCTGTGAGGGTGAATAAACTTTAACATATATATGTGCACAGTTTTACCGATCCTGTAGAGGTTTTAACTCAGTTGCCGGAGAGAAAGGATACCGCTCAGGGATTTCAACATGAGGCCAATGGTGACTTTAAAACACTTACAGAGTTGAATGGCTGTGGTAGGAATAACAGAATGTATCAACAACATTCTACTTACTCCACAATACTAACCTAAATGACAGAGTGAAAAGAAGGACCCCTGTTCAGAATAAATAAATACAAATATTACAAAACATGCATCGTGTTTGCAATAAAGTAAAACGTCCAAAAAATTGTCTGAGAAATTTACTTTGTGTCCTGAATACAAAGCTTTATGTTTAGGTCAAATCCAACACAACACATCACTGAGTACCACTCTTCATAGTTTCAAGCATGGTGGTGGCTGCATCATGTTATGGGTTTGCTTGTCATTGGAAAGGACTAGGGAGTTTTTTTTAGGATAAAAAGAAACGATATAGAGTTAAGCACAGGCAAAATCCTAGAGGAAAACATGGTTCAGTCTGCTTTCCAACAGACACTGGGAGACAAATTCATCTTTCAGCAGGACAAAAACCTTAAACACAAGGCCAAATATACAGTAGAGTTGCTTACCATGATGACATTGAATGTTCTTGTGTAGCCTAATTACAGTTTTGACTTCAATCGGCTTGAAAATCTATGGCAAGACTTGAACGTGGCGGTCCAGCAATGATCAACAACCAACTTCACAGAGCATGAAGAAATGTTTAAATGATAATGTGCAAATGTTGTACAATCCAGGTGTGCAAAGCTCTTAGAGACTTACCCAGAAACACTCACGGCTGTAATCGCTACCAAAGGTGGTTCTAACATATATTGACTCAGGGGGATGAATACTTATGTAATCAAGATACCGTATATTAGTGGTTTGTTCCCATATTTATTTTACACATGCTAGAATGTTTCTTCCACTTTGACATTACAGATTATTTTGTGTAGATCGTTGACAAAAACTGACAATTAAATATATTTTAATCCCAAATTGTAACACAACAAAATGTGGGAAAAAATCAAGGTGTGAGAATACTTTCTGAAGGCACTTTACATTGTCCTAGTGGTGTTGAAAGTCATAATGTAAGTAACCTAAAGTTTTTCCCTCTAACTCCCCCGAATGCCTCTGTTAATCCTACAGCTGTTGTCTGTAGTAATCATGTGCCTATGATCCAGAGTTATACTGTTAGCAGTGAGGCAGTTTGCCCTAGCAGGAAGTCCACTGTGTGCAGTTCACCCTGCACTATTACTATTATAACAACAATACCTCTGATAAGACTCCCAGGAAAGCAATAAAAACAATCAACGATTCCAGCAAAGTGCTAAAAACAGCCCACAATAACATACACTACTGTTCAAAAGTTTGGGGTCACTTAGAAATGTCCTTTATTTTTAAAGAAAAGCTATTTATTTTGTCCATTAAAATAACATCAAATTGATCAGAAATATAGTGTAGACATTGTTAATGTTGTAAATGACTATTGTAGCTGGAAACAGCAGATTTTTTATGGAATATCTACATAGGCGTACAGAGGCCCATTATCAGCAACCATCACTCCTGTGTTACAATGGCACTTTGTGTTAGCTAATCCAAGTTTATTATTTTAAAAGGCTAATTGATCATTAGAAAACCCTTTTGCAATTATGTTAGCACAGCTGAAAACTGTTCTGATTAAAGAAGCAATAAAACAGGCCTTCTTTAGACTAGTTGAGTATCTGGAGCATCAGCATTTGTGGGTTCGATTACAGGCTCAAATTGGCCAGAAACAAAGACCTTTCTTCTGAAACTCGTCAGTCTATTTTTGTTCTGAGAAATGAAGGTTATTCCATGCAAAAAATTGCAAAGAAACTGAAGATCTGATATAACGCTGTGTACTACTCCCTTCAACGAACAGTGCAAACTGGATCTAACCAGAATAGAAAGAGGAGTGGGAGGCCCCGGTGCACATCTCAGAAAGAGGACAAGTATATTAGAGTGTCTAGTTTGAGAAATAGACGCCTCACAAGTCATCAACTGGCAGCTTCATTAAATAGTACCCGAAAAACACCAGTATCAAAGTCAACAGTGAAGAGGCGACTTCGGGATGCTGGCCTTCTAGGCAGAGTTCCTCTGTCCAGTGTCTGTGTTCTTTTGCCCATCTTAATCTTTTCTTTTTATTGGCCAGTTTGAGATATGGCTTTTTCTTTGCAACTCTGCCTAGAAGGCCAGCATCCCGGAGTCGCCTCTTCGCTGTTGAAGTTGAGACTGGTGTTTTGCGGGTAGTATGTGCAACCAGGGGGAAAAAAATCCTAGACCACCTTTACTCCACACACAGAGATGCATACAAAACTCTCCCCCGCCCTCCATTTGGTAAATCTGACCACAATTATATCCTCCTGATTCCTGCTTACAAGTAACAACTAAAGCAGGAAGTACCTGTGACTCACACAATACGGAAGTGGTCAGATGACGGGGATGCTACACTACAGGACTGATTTGCTAGCACAGACTGGAATATGTTCCGTGATTCATCCAATGGCATTGAGGAATACACCACCTCAGTCATCGGCTTCATCATTAAGTGCATCGATAACGTCGTCCCTACAGTGACTGAACGTACATATCCCAACCAGAAGCTATGGATTGCAGGCAACATCCGCATCGTGCTAAAGGCTAGAGCTGCCGCATTCAAGGAACGGAAGACTAATCCGGACGCTTATAAGAAATCCCGCTATGCCCTCAGACGAACCAACAAACAAGCAAAGCGTCAATACAGGATTAAGATTGAATCCTACTACACCGGCTCTAACGCTCGTTGGATGTGGCAGGGCTTGAAAACTATTACGGACTACAAAGGGAAACCAAGACGCGAGCTGCCCAGTGACACGAGATGACCTAAATGCCTTTTATGCTTGCTTCGAGGCAAGCAACACTGAAGCACGCACGAGAGCACCAGTCGTTCTGGATGACTGTGTGATAACGCTCTCGGTAGCTGATTTGAACAAAACCTGTCAACAGGTCAACATTCACAAAGCCGCTGGGCCAGACGGATTACCAGGATGTGTACTCAAAGCATAGCAGGACCAACTGTCAAGTGTTTTTTCAACCTCTCCCTGACCGAGTCTGTAATACCTACATGTTTCAAGCAGTCCACCATAGTCCCTGTGCCCAAGGAAGTGAAGGTAGCCTACCTAAATGATTACCGCCCCATGCCACTCATGTCGGTAGCCATGACGTGCTTTGAAAGGCTGGTCATGACTCACATCAACAGCATCCTCCCTAGACCCACTCCCCAACAGATCCACAGATGATGCATCTCAATCGCACTCCACACCGCTCTTTCTCACCTGGACAAAAGGAACACCTATGTGAGAATGCTGTTCATCGACTACAGCTCAGCGTTCAACTATATAGTGCCCACGAAGCTCATCACAAAGCTAAGGACTCTGGGACTAAACACCTCCTTCTGCAACTGGACTTCCTGACGGGCCGCACCCCAGGTGGTAAGAGTAGGCAACAACTCGTCTGCCACGCTGATCCTTAACACTGGAGCCCGTCAGGGATGTGTACTTAGTCCCCTCCTGTATTCCCTGTTCACCCACGACTGAGTGGCCAAACATGACTCCAACACCACCATTAAGTTTGCTGACGACACAACAGTGGTAGGCCTGATCACCGACAATGATGAGACGGCCTATAGGGAGGAGGTCAGAGAACTGGCAGTGTGGTGCCAGGACAACAACCTCTCCCTCAATGTGAGCAAGACTAAGGAGCTGATCGTGGACTACAGGAAAAGGCGGGCCGAACAAGCCCCCATTAACATCGACGGAGCTGTAATGGAGCGGGTCGAGAATTTAGAGTTCTTTGGTGTCCACATCACCAACAAACTATCATGGTCCAAACATTCCAAGACAGTCATGAAGAGGGCACGACAAAACCTTTTCTCCCTCAGTAGACTGAAAAGATTTGGCACGGGCACCCAGATCCTCAAAAGGTTCTACAGCTGCACCATCGAGAGCATCCTGACCGGTTACATCACCGCCTGGTATGGAAACTCCTCGGCATCTGACAGTAAGGCGCTACAGAGGTTAGTGCAAACGGCCCAGTACATCACTAGGGCCAAGCTTCCTGCCATCCAGGACCTATATAATATGCGGTGTCAGAGGAAAGCCCATAAAATTGTCAGAGCACGGCAAGCGGTACCGGAGTGCCAAGTCTAGGACCAAAAAGCTTCTCAACAGCATCTACCCCCAAGCCATTAGACTGCTGAACAAATCATAAAATCCCCATTGACCCTCCCCCTGTACACTGCTGCTACTCGCTGTTTGTTTGTTACCTCTGCATAGTCGCTTCGCCCCAACCTACATGATTACCTCCACTAGCCTGTACCCCTGCACACTGACTCGGTACCGGTGCCCGCCGTGTATAGCCTCGTTATTGTTATTCTTATTGTGATACTTTTTATTATTACTTTTTGTTTTTGCTTACTTGGTAAATATTTTCTTCTTCTTGATCTGCACTGTTGGTTAAGGGCTTGTAAGTAAGCATTTCACAGTATTGTCTACAGTACACTTGTTGTATTCGGCGCATGTGGAAAATAAAGTTTAATTTGATGTGATTTGACTGACGAGCTTTAGAAGAAAGTCCTTTGTTTCTGGCCAATTTGAGCCTGTAATCGAACCCACAAATGCTGATTCTCCAGATACTCAACTAGTCTAAAGAAGGCCTGTTTTATTGTTTCTTTAATCAGTACAACAGTTTTCAGCTGTGCTAACATAATTGCAAAAGGGTTTTCTAATGATCAATTGGCCTTTTAAAATAATAAACTTGGATTAGCTAACACAACATGCCATTGGAACACAGGAGTGATGGTTGCTGATTATGGGCCTCTGTACGCATAGATATTCCATTAAAGATAGATATTCCATTAAAAATCTGCCGTTTCCAACTACAATAGTCATTTACAACATTAAGAATGTCTACACTGTATTTCTGATCAATTTTGTGTTATTTTAATGGACAAAACATTTGCTTTTCTTTCATCAACAAGAACATTACTAAGTGTCTCAACTTTTGAACAACAGTGTTTGTAGCCTGAGAATCAAGGTTCATGAAATCGATAACTTGCTTGTAACAGATAACATTCCTAAACTGACTATCTCTGAAACACACTTAGATAATACCTTTTGTGATACAGTGGTAGCAATAAATGATTACAACTTCTTCAGAAGAGACAGACATGCCAATGGGGGTGGTGTTGCTGTTTATATTCAGAGTCATATTCCTGGAAAACTTAGAGAGGATCTCATGGAAAAGGCTGTAGAAGTAATATGGCTACAGGTTCACCTGCCTCACCTAAAGCCCATTCTGGTGAGAAGTTGCTATAGACCACCAAGTGTTAAAAGTCAGTATCTGGATAGGATGTGTGAAAAGCTTGATAATGTATGGGATATCAACAGAGAGGAATATTTTCTGTGTGACCTAAATATTGACTAGTCATATATTCATTTAGCTGTCCACTCAAGGAAAAGCTTCAACTTAACCAGTGGCTGCAACCTGGTTCAGGTTATCAGTTAACCTACCAGGGTGTTTACAAACAGCACAGGAATGACATTATTAACATGTATCGATCTTTACTAATCCTGGAGAAATCTGCTCTAAAGCAGTATCCACATCCATTGGATTTAGTCATCACAATATAGTAGCCATATCTAGGAAAACTACATTTCCAAATACTGGGCCTAATATAGTGTATACAGTGCCTTCAGAAATTATTCAGACCCTTGACTTCTTCCACATTTTGTTACGTTACAGCCTTATTCTCAAATGGATTCTCATCAATCTACACACAATACCCCATAATGTTGGTAATTTATTAAAAATTTAAATTAAAATACCTTATTTACATAAGTATTCAGACCCTTTGCTATGAGACTCGAAATTGAGCTCAGATGCATCCTGTTTCCATTGCTCATCCTTGAGATGTTTCTACAACTTGTTTGGAGTCCACCTGTGGTAAATTCAATTGATTGGACATGATTTAGAAAGGCACACACCTGTCTATATAAGGTCCCACAGTTGACAGTGCATGTTAGAAGCAAAAAATCAAGCCATGAGATAAAAGGAATTGTCCGTAGAGCTCCGTGAGGATTGTGTCGATGCACAGATCTGGGGAAGGGTACCTAAACATTTGTGCAGCGTTGAAGGTCCCAAAGAACACAGTGGCTTCCATCATTCTTAAATGGAAGACGTTTGGAACCACCAAGACTCTTCCTAAAGCTGGCAGCCCAGCCAACTGAGCAATTGGGGGAGAAGGGCCTTGGTCAGGGAGGTGACCAAGAACCCGATGGTCACTCGGACAGAGCTCCAGAGTTCCTCTGTGGAGATGAGAGATCCTTCCAGAAGGACAACCATCTCTGAGGCACTCCACCAATCAGGCCTTTATGGTAGAGTGGCCAGACGGAAGCCACTCCTCAGTAAAAGGCACATGACAGCCCACTTAGAGTTTGCAAAAAGGTACCTAAAGGACTCTTAGGCCATGAGAAACAAGATTCACTGGTCTGATGAAATCAAGATGGAACTCTTTGGCCTGAATGGCAAGTGTTACGTCTGGAGGAAACCTGGCACAATACCTACGGTGAATGCATGGTGGTGGCAGAATCATGTTGTGGGAATGTTTTTCAAAAGCAGGGACTGAGAGACTAATTAGGATCGAGGGAAAGATGATCGGAGCAAAGTACAGAGAGATCCTTGATGAAAAACCTGCACCAGAGCGTTCAGGACCTAAGTACACAGCCAAGACAACACAGGAGTGGCTTCGGGACAAGTCTTTGAATGTCCTTGAGTGACCCAGCCAGAGCCAGACTTGAACCCAATCTAACATCTCTGGGTAGACTTAAAAATATATGTGCAGCTACGCTCCCCATCCAACCTGACAGAGCTTGAGAGGATCTGCAGAGAAGAATGGGAGAAACTCCCCAAAATAGTTTTGCCATGCCTGTAGCGTCATACCCAAGAAGATTCGAGGCTGTATTCGCTGCCAAAGGTGCTTCAACAAAGTACTGAGTAAAGGCACTGAATAATTTAAAAAATATATATACAGGTATATATATATTTAATTTTAAAAAAATCTAAATCTAAAAAACATTCGCTGAATACATCATGTGTTGACCTTACCATGAAATGCTTACCTACAAGCCCTTAACCAACAGTGCAGTCCAAGAACGAGTTAAGGAAACATTGACCAAATAAGCTAAAGTAAAAAATAATAAAAAGTAACACAACAAGAATAACAATAACGAGGCTATATACAGGGGGCACCGGTACCGAGTCAGTGTGGAGGCTATATACAGGGGGTACCAGTACCGAGTCAGTGTGGAGGCTATATACAGGGGGCACCGGTACAGAGTCAATGTGGAGGCTATATACAGGGGGTACCGGTACCGAGTCAGTGTGGAGGCTATATACAGGGGGCACCGGTACCGAGTCAGTGTGGAGGCTATATACAGGGGGCACCGGTACCGAGTCAGTGTGGAGGCTATATACAGGGGGTACCGGTACCGAGTCAGTGTGGAGGCTATATACAGGGGGTACCGGTACCGAGTCAGTGTGGAGGCTATATACAGGGGGCACCAGTACCGAGTCAGTGTGGAGGCTATATACAGGGGGCACCGGTACCGAGTCAGTGTGGAGGCTATATACAGGGGGCACCAGTACCGAGTCAGTGTGGAGGCTATATACAGGGGGCACCAGTACCGAGTCAGTGTGGAGGCTATATACAGGGGGCACCGGTACCGAGTCAGTGTGGAGGCTATATACAGGGGGCACCGGTACCGAGTCAGTGTGGAGGCTATATACAGGGGGCACCAGTACCGAGTCAGTGTGGAGGCTATATACAGGGGGCACCAGTACCGAGTCAGTGTGGAGGCTATATACAGGGGGCACCAGTACCGAGTCAGTGTGGAGGTTATATACAGGGGGCACCAGTACCGAGTCAGTGTGGAGGCTATATACAGGGGGCACCGGTACCGAGTCAGTGTGGAGGCTATATACAGGGGGTACCGGTACCGAGTCAGTGTGGAGGCTATATACAGGGGGTACCGGTACCGAGTCAGTGTGGAGGCTATATACAAGGGGTACCGGTACCGAGTCAGTGTGGAGGCTATATATGGGGGTACCGGTACCGAGTCAGTGTGGAGGCTATATACAGGGGGTACCGGTACCGAGTCAGTGTGGAGGCTATATACAGGGGGTACCGGTACCGAGTCAGTGTGCGGGGGTACAGGTTAGTTGAGGTAATTTGTACATGTAGGTGGGGGTGAAGTGACTATGCATAAATAATAAACAGCGAGTAGCAGCAGTGTAAAAAACAAATGGGGGGGGGGGGGGGGGGGGGGGGGCGGGGTCAATGTAAATAGTCTGGTGGCCATTTGATTAGTTGTTCAGCAGTCTTATGGCTTGGGGGTAGAAGCTGTTAAGGAGCCTTTTGGTCCTAGACTTGGCGCTCCGGTACCGCTTGCCGTGTGGTTGCAGAGAAAACAGTTTATGACTTGGGTGACTTGACGCATTTATGAAGTTACTAATAACCATAAGTAAAAACTGTTAAATCCCTGTGGATTGATGAAGAATTGAAAAATGTTATGTTTGAGAGGTGTTAGGTTCTGAGAATATGAAATGTTACTTATTCATGTCACTGATGGAGTGCTAAGGTTGAGGGTCTACACCAGAAGTTAATGGTTAAAGGAGGAAGGTATATAGTGGAGGGTCTACACCAGAAGTGAAGGGTTATAGGAGGAAGGTATATAGTGGAGGGTCTACACCAGAAGTTAAGGGTTATAGGAGGAAGGTATATAGTGGAGGGTCTAGACCAGAAGTGAAGGGTATAGGAGGAAGGTATATAGTGGAGGGTCTACACCAGAAGTTAAGGGTTATAGGAGGAAGGTATATAGTGGAGGGTCTACACCAGAAGTTAAGGGTTATAGGAGGAAGGTATATAGTGGAGGGTCTACACCAGAAGTTAAGGGTTATAGGAGGAAGGTATATAGTGGAGGGTCTACACCAGAAGTGAAGGGTATAGGAGGAAGGTATATAGTGGAGGGTCTACACCAGAAGTTAAGGGTTATAGGAGGAAGGTATATAGTGGAGGGTCTACACCAGAAGTTAATGGTTAAAGGAGGAAGGTATATAGTGGAGGGTCTACACCAGAAGTGAAGGGTTATAGGAGGAAGGTATATAGTGGAGGGTCTACACCAGAAGTTAAGGGTTATAGGAGGAAGGTATATAGTGGAGGGTCTACACCAGAAGTTAAGGGTTATAGGAGGAAGGTATATAGTGGAGGGTCTAGACCAGAAGTGAAGGGTATAGGAGGAAGGTATATAGGGGAGGGTCTACACCAGAAGTTAAGGGTTATAGGAGGAAGGTATATAGTGGAGGGTCTACACCAGAAGTTAAGGGTTATAGGAGGAAGGTATATAGTGGAGGGTCTACACCAGAAGTTAAGGGTTATAGGAGGAAGGTATATAGTGGAGGGTCTACACCAGAAGTGAAGGGTATAGGAGGAAGGTATATAGTGGAGGGTCTACACCAGAAGTTAAGGGTTATAGGAGGAAGGTATATAGTGGAGGGTCTACACCAGAAGTTAAGGGTTATAGGAGGAATGTATATAGTGGAGGGTCTACACCAGAAGTTAAGGGTTATAGGAGGAAGGTATATAGTGGAGGGTCTACACCAGAAGGTAAGGGTTATAGGAGGAAGGTATATAGTGGAGGGTCTACACCAGAAGTTAAGGGTTATAGGAGGAAGGTATATAGTGGGTGCAACTAAGCTTAGAATGTGTTGAGTGCAGGGAAGGGATTACATGTGACAGGCATTGATAAGGGGAGACAGGTGGAGAGCTTAGAAACTAACAATGTCACTGAGGGAGAGAGGGTAATGTATAATGTTCACATTATGTCAGGACATGTTATTGTTAGCCATCGGGGATCCTCTGGGAGGAGAAGAGACACAGTCTGGTATCAATAACCATGACAGCCTTGAGTTGGGGAGGAGTGAACACTTTGGGGTAGAGATCAGGTCAGATGAAGTGAGGAAGAACAGATATCACTAATGTTCTGTCTAGCAACAGGGATGCTTTGGCTGTTCAGTTGTGGAGGAGGAGACTCAGCCTAGGAGAAAGGGTTTTAAACATCGTTAAATATCAGTGCTTGTGTGAAATGTTTTTTTTTTTCTGAATACAGCTATGTCGAACCTTTGGGAAGAATTAAACTTGGTTAAGCTTCTCTCGTGTCCGTGAGTTATTTACTCTGAAAAATAAGAACCTAACAGAGGGATGAGGCAAAACACATTTCAAATCTGTGTGGCTGCACAGCTGATCATCAAACGTACTGTATATTGAGGAATGAAATCAAATTTTATTTGTCACATACACATGGTTAGCAGATGTTAATGCGAGTATAGCGAAATGCTTGTGCTTCTAGTTCCGACCATGCAGTAATATCTAACAAGTAATCTAACAATTTCACAACAACTACCTTATACACACAACTGTAAAGGAATGAATAAGAATATGTACATAAAAATATATGGATGAGCGATGGCCAAACGGCATAGGCAAGATGCAGTAGATGGTATAGAGTATATACATATGAGATGAGTAATGTAGGGTATGTAAACATTATATAAAGTGGCATTGTTTAAAGTGGCTCGTGATACATTTATTACATCAATTTTTCATTATTAAAGTGGCTAGAGATGAGTCAGTATGTTGGCAGCAGCCACTAAATGTTAGTGGTGGCTGTTTAACAGTCTGATGGCCTTGAGATAGAAGCTGTTTTTCAGTCTCTCGGTCCCCGCTTTGATGCAAATGACTGATGATTGGCTGAAAGACATTGATAATAAGAAGCTTGTTAAGCTGTTTTGTTAGATTTCACTGCAGCTTTTTACATTATTGACCATAATCTGCTGCTGGAAAAACGTACGTGTTATGGATTTACATCCCCTGCTATAGAGTCGATCGAGAGTTACCTATCTAACAACAATGGAATTCTCTCCCACATAATCGAATCAAATCAAATTGTATTTGTCACGTGCTGCTGAATAGAACAGGTGTAGTAGACCTTACAGTGAAATGCTGACTGACAAGCCCTTAACCCAACAATGCAGTTTTAAGAAAAATAAGTGTTAAGTAAAAAAATAGATAAGTAAACATTTAAATAAAAGTAACAAGTAATTAAAGAGCAGCAGTAAAATAACAGTAGCGAGGCTATATACAGGGGGTACCGGTACAGAGTCAATGTGGAGGCTATATACAGGAGGTACCGGTACAGAGTCAATGTGGAGGCTATATACAGGAGGTACCGGTACAGAGTCAATGTGGAGGCTATATACAGGGGGTACCGGTACAGAGTCAATGTGGAGGCTATATACAGGAGGTACCAGTACAGAGTCAATGTGGAGGCTATATACAGGGGGTACCGGTACAGAGTCAATGTGGAGGCTATATACAGGGGGTACCGGTACAGAGTCAATGTGGAGGCTTTATACAGGGGGTACCGGTACAGAGTCAATGTGGAGGCTATATACAGGGGGTACCGGTACAGAGTCAATGTGGAGGCTATATACAGGGGGTACCGGTACAGAGTCAATGTGGAGGCTATATACAGGGGGTACCGGTACAGAGTCAATGTGGAGGCTATATACAGGGGGTACCGGTACAGAGTCAATGTGTTTTGAGTGTGCAAAGCTGTCATCAAGGCAAAGGGTGGCTACTTTGAAGAATCTCAAATATAAAATATATTTTAATTTGTTTAACACTTGTTTGATTACTACATGTTTCCATATGTGTTATTTCATAGTGTTGATGTCTTCACTATTACTCTACAATGTAGAAAATAGTAAAAATAAAGAAAAACCCTGGTACTGTGTACTGGTACTGTACACCTGCTAGCTCCCGAGATTGCTGAAAAGGCTATAAAATATTGTGTGCACAAACACCACCCACACATTGCTCTTGGCTGTGAAACATGTCTGTTATCACCACAGCCTTCCATGGTAGAGTGTAATAAAAATAGTATACAAGCAGTTTTACTAGGACTTCTGCCTTGCATGGCTGGACTAGTCCCGTGCCCTGGGGAAGAACATTTTAAAGGCACCTCTCATGGCATCAGAGTGAACAATGTGCAGTGTTCAAGCACATGTTGCCATGGAGATTGAGTTGGAAAAACAACATATTATTGATGGAGGGCTGTGAATACCAGTGACGGTCTGTGACGTTTACATTTCAGTCATTTAGCAGACACTGTTATCCAGGGCGATTTACAGGAGCAATTAGGATTAAGTGCCTTGCTAATGGGCACATTTACAGATTTTTCACCTAGTTGGCTCGGGGATTGGAACCAGCAACATTTTGTTTAAAGGCTCAACGCTCTTAATCACTAGGCTGCTACCTGTTTAAGATGAGGGAGGACGATAATTTTTTATGAGCATGGCCTATTTTCTAATACAGCATATTGGATGACTGTCATTCATATTCCATTCATCCAGCTCAACGTAACATTGATAGGCTTAGGCTACTACATGAAACTCAAATATTCCCTATACCCATCATGACCTAGCCTATGAATTAATGTTTACAACGTAGGTGCACAGGTCGAGACAAAGATGAATTAATTAAGGTGACAGACAGTGACATATTCAATACAACCTTGTACACTGTTGCCTGCATATATCTGATCTAGGGTGTAGTCATTAATCCAACAGTTGCAAACTAGTTTCTATTGGACAAATTCAGATATGTTTATTCCCATTTCATTCCGTTCATGAAACGTTTTTCAACAGAATCGGCAGAATGAATGAACACCCCTGATCAGACACAAACATAGTTCTCTTTAATAGCAGCCACATACAAACAGCATGAACATTTTGCTCGTTGTAGAATTCCTTCTCGCATCTACGCTCTCTCCTCCTCTCACCTTTTCCCTTCGCTTGTGGAATTCAGTGCACATCACATCAGCTGTCTGACCAGGCGAAAAAAACTTAAGCCAACCGCTACACAGCCTATTGTCAGAAACGTGTGTATAGGTGGCAGGGAAGTCAGGCGCAGGAGAGTCAAACGGAGTGTAAAATGGAGTCTTTTAATAAATGTCCAAGAAACATGCTCCATAACACTAAATAGAAAATGAATAATAAACAAATATGGGTACGAAGACCCGTCGCGCACCTATACAAAATAAACACTATACTGACAACAAACAATCTCTGACAAAGACATGAGGGGAAACAGAGGGTTAAATACACAAGAGGTAATGGATGGGATTGAAAACAGGTGTGTGGGAAGACAAGACAAAACCAATGGAAAATGAAAAATGGATCGATGATGGCTAGAAGACCGGTGACGTCGACCGCCGAACACCGCCCGAACAAGGAGAGGCAACGACTTCGGCAGAAGTCGTGACACCTATATTGTTGATTATAGCCATAGCCATAGCCAGCTAGCTAAAATAACATCCTTCTCTGTTTGAGCCAGGTGTTTGAGTAGGCTAAACTAGCTAGCTGCATTAGCTAGCTAAGTGAAAGTTTAAAAAAAATAAAACTAAATATAACTCTCTCTCTCTCTTTTCTTGCTTTTTCATTTTTAAAGAAATGTACATTTGTTCAAAACTGTTCAACTGTTGTCTTTCTCTCTCTCTCTCTCTCTCTCTCTCTCTCTCTCTCTCTCTCGAGTCAACAACTCACCACATTTTATGAACTGCCGTTCTAGCTAGCTGTAGTTTATGCTTTCAATACTAGATTCATTCTGATCCTTTGATTGGGTGGACAACATGTCAGTTCATGCCGCAAGAGCTCTTTGGTATTTTATTAGGTTCCTCATTAGCTGTTGCAAAGCAGCAGCTACTCTTCCTGGGGTCCACACAAAACATGAAACATAATACAGAATGACATAATACAGAACATCAATAGACAAGAGCAGCTCAAGAACAGAACTACATAAAATGTTTAAAAGTCACACGTAGCCTACATATCAACGAATACACACAAACTATCTAGGTTAAATAGGGGAGAGGCATTGTGTCATGAGGTGTTGCTTTGTAAGTCCATGGAAGGGGTGAGAACCATGAGCCTCCTAGGTTTTGTATTAAAGTCAATGTGCCCCAATAGGGGGCGCTAGTGCACATGGAGTAAAAGTGTTCCTTCAGATGTCCTCTTCTGAGAATTTTTTTATCTTTAATTTTTACAGTTTTATTTCCAGGTTTGCCCCCAAAAATAATATACACGTTGTTTAGTATATTCCCCAGGCACTAACTAGCAGGAAATAGTGAAATATGGCTAAGAAAACCAACAGAACATCTAACGCAAAGTAGACAAAGGCCCAGGCCCAACAGGCAGCAGCTAGCGCCATTTTGTGTACTGATGACAACAACAACTCTCTAGATACCGAGCAAAAGGATTTATCTTTGCCAGAATCTTCCAATTTTTCTTACCTCTTAATTTTTTAAGACATTGGATTCGACAATCTTGCCATTTGTCTTGGATTACAAAAACCATCGTATTTGTAAAACCTACTTGCAAAAGCCCAAGGAAAGTGGCGGCTTAGGCCTATGTAACGGATGTGAAATGTACACCTACCCATCTTTAAGCATTACTACTGGGCTGCAAATGTCAGGGCAACTGGGTTTCCCTGATAAATTGGACATGGTTGCCCCCCTGTGGCTAAATATGGAAGTCAAGTCTGTAATCAATTCAATCTCTCCTATTTAAAAAAAATTCTCCATTATTTACAAGTCAGACACTATATCAAAGGGCTAATTAAAAATGTTGATACCCTCCCTGTATAACATTCTTTTTGTGATTTGCTACAGCGCCCTCCCAACACAAAACACCCCATCTCACAGTTTGTCTCCTTTTTCTCCAACGATACAGAGGCCTCTACTAGTCATCTCAAGGACACCTGGGGAATCGAGTTAAATATTGAGATCTCAGATGATCTATGGGAAGAAGCCCTGTCTAGAATTCACTCTTGTTCCTTCAATGCCAGATATCAATTGATACAATACAAAGTCATGCATATACTTAATTTCTCCAAAACCAAATGAAATATAATTAATCCCCAGGTCTCCCCACTTTGTGGCTCTGCCTCCTACTTAATCATTTTTGGAGGAACATCTTTGATTGGCTATTCAAAGGTATATGAGAGGGCCATTGACCCTGACCCAGAACTTGCTCTCTTTGGCTGCTCAGAGTCTGTTCTAAGATCGGCCTATGAGGAACAACAGGCTCTGATGTTTGGAACGGTGGCTGCAACTATGAAAAAAAATCCTCACAGAATGGAAGACACACACCCCTCCCTTGCTTCCTTAGATGGCTAGCAGAAATGATTACCACCATAAACTTGGATAATATACGTTTTTTAAGGGCTAACCCCTCCATCAGATTTCTCGGGATTTGGGGTCCGTTTCTACCCCGTTTCTACCCCGTGGACGGAGACTGACTGTGAACACTGATCTGGAACACTTACTGTTGTTGTAACTGTCATTGTTGTTCTATTCTTGTCCCATGTCTTGCCTAAGCAATACTTCATTTCATATGTCGGGCAGCTGTGTTTTTTTGTTTTGTACTAAATTGCAAAATAAAATCTTTTTTTTTTCAAGTATAAAAGTAAAATATTATTCACACAATATACAGTATGTCATCACTATGTTGATAGGTAAATTTCAGTCAATAATTTGTAATGAAAAGTTAGCTAGGTAGGTTAGCCAGCCTGTGCATTTCAAATCAAATCAAACTTTATTTGTCACATGCGCCGAATACAACAAGTGTAGACCTTACCGTGAAATGCTTACTTACAAGCCCTTAACCAACAGTGCAGTTCAAGAAGAATTAAGAAAATATTTACCAAATAAACTAAAGTACAAAAAAAATAAAAATAAGTTACACACTAACATAACAATAACGAGGCTATATACAGGGGGTATCGGTATCAAGTCACTGTGCGGGGGTACAGGTTAGTTGAGGTTAATTTGTACATGTAGGTAGGGGTGAAGTGACTATGCATAGATAATTAACAGTGAGTAGCAGCAGTGTACAAAACAAATGGAGGGGGTCAACGCAGTCCAGTGGCCATGTGATTAGTTGTTCAGCAGTCTTATGGCTTGGGGGTAGAAGCTGTTAAAAATTAAGGAGCCTTTTGGTCCTAGACTTGGCGCTCCGGTACCGCTTGCCATGCGGTAGCAGAAAAAACTGTCTATGACTTGGGTGACTGGAGTCTCTGACAATTTTATGGGCTTTCTTCTGACACCGCCTATTATATAGGTTCTGGATGGCAGGAAGCTTGGCCCCAGTGATGTACTGGGCCATACGCACTACCCTCTGTAGCGCCTTACGGTCAGATGCCGAGCAGTTGCCATACCAGGCAGTGATGCAACCGGTCAGGATGCTCTCGATGGTGCAGCTGTAGAACTTTTTAAGGATCTGGGGACCCATGCCAAATCTTTTCGGTCTCCTAAGGGGGAAAAGGTTTTGTCGTGCCCTCTTCACGACTGTCTTGGTGTGTTTGGACCATAATAGTTTGTTGGTGATGTGAACACCAAGGAACTTGAAACTCTCGACCTGCTCCACTACAGCCCTGTTGATGTTAATGTGGGCCTGTTCGGCCTGCCTTTTGCTGTAGTCCACGATCAGCTCCTTTGTCTTGCTCACATTGAGGGAGTGGTTGTTGTCCTGGCACCACACTGCCAGGTCTCTGACTTCCTCCCTATAGGCTGCCTCATCATTGTCGGTGATCAGGCCTACCACTGTTGTGTCATCAGCAAACTTAATGATGGTGTTGGAGTCATGTTTGGCCACTCAGTCGTGTGTGAACAGGGAGTACAGGAGGGGACTAAGCACACACCACTGAGGGGCCCCAGTGTTGAGGATCAGCGTGGCAGACGTGTTGCTGCCTACCCTTACCACCTGGGGGCGGCCCGTCAGGAAGTCCAGGATCCAGTTGCAGAAGGAGGTGACGAATTTTGTGGGCACTATGGTGTTGAACGCTGAGCTGTAGTCAATGAACAGCATTCTCACATAAATCAAATCAAATGTATTTATAAAGCCCTTCTTACATCAGCTGATATCTCAAAGTGCTGTACAGAAACCCAGCCTAAAACTCCAAACAGCAAGCAATGCAGTTGTAGAAGCACGGTGGTCAGGAAAAACTCCCTAGAAAGGCCAGAACCTAGGAAGAACCCTAGAGAGGAACCAGACTATGAGGGGTGGCCAGTCCTCTTCTGGCTGTGCCGGGTGGAGATTATAACAGAACACGGCCAAGATGTTCAAATGTTCATAGATGACCAACAGGGTCAAATAGGTGTTCCTTTTGTCCAGGTGGGAAAGGGCAGGGTGTAGTGTGAATGAGATTGCGTCATCTGTGGATCTGTTGGGGAGGTATGCTAATTGGAGTGGGTCTCGGGTACCCGGCAGGATGCTGTTGATGTGAGCCATGACCAGCCTTTCAAAGCACTTCATGGCTACTGACTTGAGTGCTACGGGGCGGTAATCATTTAGGCAGGTTACCTTTGCTTCCTTGGGCACAGGGACTATGGTGGTCTGCTTGAAACATGTAGGTATTACATACTTAGTCAGGGAGAGGTTGAAAATGTCAGTGATGACACTTGCCAGTTAGTCCGCGCATGCTTTGAGTACACATCCTGGTAATCCATCTGGCCCTGCGGCATTGTGAATGTTGACCTGTTTAGAGGTCTTGCTCACATCGGCTACCGAGAAAGTTATCACACTGTCATCCAGAACAGCTGGTGCTCTCGTGCATGCTTCAGTGTTGCTTGCCTTGAAGCGAGCATAAAAGGCATTTAGCTCATCTAGTAGGCTTGCGTCACTGGGCAACTCACGTCTGGGTTACCGTTTGTAGTCCATAATAGTTTTCAAGCCCTGCCACATCTGACGAGCGTCAAAGCCGGTGTAGTATGATTCAATCTTTATCCTGTTATGACGTGCTTTGTTTGTTTGATGGTACGTCTGAGGGCATAGCGGGATTTCTTATAAACGTTCGGATTATTAGGCCGTCATTGAAAATAAGAATGTGTTCTTAACTGACTTGCCTAGTTAATAAATAAAGGTAAAATAAAAATGTTAAAATAATTATTATTGTCCCGCTCCTTGAAAGCGGCAGCTCTATACTTTAGCTCGATGCCGATGTTGCCTGTAATCCATGGCTTCTGGTTGGTGTATGTACGTATGGTCACTGTGGGGACGACGTCGTCGAGGCACTTATTGATGAAGCCGATGACTGAGGTGGTATACTCCTCAATGCCATTGTATGAATCCCGGAACATATTCCAGTCTGTGCTGGCAAAACAGTCCTGTAGTGTAGCATCCGCGTCATCTGACCACTTCCGTAATGAGGTAGTCACTGGTACATCCTGCTTTAGTTTTTGCTTGTAAGCAGGAATCAGGAGGATAGCATTATGGTCAGATTTGCCAAATGGAGGGCGGGGGAGAGTTTTGTATGCATCTCTGTGTGTGGAGTAAAGTTGGTCTGAAGTTTTTTTCCTCTGGTTGCACATGTGACATGCTGGTAAGAATTTGGTAAAACTGATTTAAGTTTGCCTGCATTAAAGTACCTGGCCACTAGGAGCACCGCTTCTGGATGAGCATTTTCTTGTTTTCTTATGGCCTTATAGAGATGGTTGAGTGTAGTCTTAGTGCCAGAATCTGTCTGTGGTGGTAAATAGACGGCTATGAAAAATATAGATGAGAACTCTCATGATAAATAGCGTGGTCTACAGCTTATCATAAGGTACTCTACCTCAGGCGAGCAATAACTCAAGACTTATTTAATATTAGACATCGCGCACCAGCTGTTATTGACAAAAAGACACACACCCCCACCCCTTGTCTTACCAAATGTAGCATCTCTCTTCTGCCAGCGCATTGAAAATCCCACCAGCTCTATATTTTCTGTGTTGTCGTTCAGCTACGACTCGGTGAAACATAAGATATTACAGTTCTTAATGTCCCGTTGGTAGGATAATCGAAATCGTAGGTCATCAATTTTATTTTCCAATGATTGCATGTTAGCTAGTAGAATGGATGGCAGTGGGAGATTACTCGCTCGCCTACGGATTCTCAGAAGGCAGCCCGATCTGCGTCCTATTTTCCTCGCCTTTTCTTCACGCAAATGACATTGATTTGGTCCTGTTCCCGGGAGAGCATATATCCTTCTCGTCGGACTCGTTAAAGGAAAAAGGTTTTTCTAGTTTGTGGTGAGAAGTTATTTTCGTCAAAAGAGACGGTAACAGCAACATTATGTACAAAATAAGTTACAAACAATGAAGAAAAAAAATAACAAAATAGCACAATTGGTCAGGGGCATGTAAAATGTCAGCCATCCTCTTCGGTGCCATCTTGTGGCATACCTTGTGTGTTAGTGGCGGATGGCTGGCTTGGGTCTCCAATCTTTTCCGTTGTCTGTTGTCATCCACAACACCCTCTTGCAGGTACTACCTTCATCTTCTCTGCGTCCTAAAGCAGGATAAGTGGAGAAAAGAGAACGAGAGGGGGTAAAAAGAGGCAGGGGTGTTAAACTGTACAGGCTGTGCTGTGAGTCATGATTCCTGTGCTGAAGGGTAAGTGGGCAGCCATCGCCACAGACACCTACGGCGTGACGTTATATGGGCTTCTGTTGTTAAGTTAAATTACCTCTGCAACTACTTCTTGCCGTACTTGAGGAACACCTCGTTTCCAAAACGTTGTGTTTCACTTTGAGGACTCGATCTATGAGTGTCGATGGCCCTTAGTTAAGTAGAGAGTCGACATGGGCTATAAA
The DNA here is from genome assembly GCF_016432855.1 of Salvelinus namaycush. NCBI lineage: Eukaryota > Metazoa > Chordata > Actinopteri > Salmoniformes > Salmonidae > Salvelinus > Salvelinus namaycush. Next base: position 5,348,638 of record NC_052321.1, read on the forward strand.
TCTATAGTAAGTGATGCCTTCTCGACATGGCTCCTCGTGTTTAACTCTGAAATACAAAAAGGTACATTTCTACACACCTTTTATAGGGTTAGTGTTAGTGTTCCCACACGGCCATATCTCCATGTTAAGTAGCTTGTTTACGGAAGACATAAGCCGCCACCTGTGGTAATTAGCTATCTTGGGTGTTCCCGAACACCTGTGTGCAAGCCAACTGGGGAGGAAGTCAACTGGAGAGGAAGTCAACTGGGGAGGAAGTCAACTGGAGAGGAAGTCAACTGGGGAGGAAGTCAACTGGAGAGGAAGTCAACTGGAGAGGAAGTCAACTGGGGAGGAAGCCAACTGGGGAGGAAGTCAACTGGAGAGGAAGCCAACTGGGGAGGAAGTCAACTGGAGAGGAAGTCAACTGGGGAGGAAGTCAACTGGGGAGGAAGTCAACTGGGGAGGAAGTCAACTGGGGAGGAAGTGTAGTTCATCAACTGGATATGGATCTAAACTGCTACAGGAAGTGTATTTTTATTATTTGGAAAGATTATTTCTCGCTGACATGAAAGATAAAGGGGGAATATCAGCATTCGTTTTGAAAACCGTTTCGAAAGCGATGATTTATTGACGTTTCTAAACGTTAAAACACACAGCGTCGGAATTGTAGTTTTCACAGAGCCAAATGTGGGCGAATGTAATGACTGAAAACCTTACATACGAAGATGGTTTTCGAGTGTTACCTGTCACCCAGTCATTTATGATGCAGTTCTACCACTTTATTTAGGCCTTTCAATGTCTTATAGGCCTATCATGCAAACATACACATTTTTAAATCAATCATTCACTTGTGTGTCATGCCTATAATTTCCACTCGGACATCACAGTGCCACCTCTCCCTGTCTTCCCCCCACCTGTCTTCCCCAAACACTTCACCCTGTCTTCCCCAACACACCTCTCACTGTCGTCCCCAGCCCCCCCCCCCCCCCCCCCCTCCCTTGTCTTCATCAGCACACACCTACAGTAGGGCTCTATTTTCGGCTGCCGTTAAGGTGGCGCTAGTGTCATCACGTTTGTTGACAATTTCGACCTGTTAAAGCCAGCGCTCTGCTATTTTCAAACTGTTTCGCAACGATTGGTAATTCACCTATATCAGCTTGCTTGCACTCAGATGGGAGGGGTGGAAATATTTGAGGTGTGTCCTTAACGTCCTTAACGTATAGTGCTAATTTCAGGCAGCGCTGGTAGAGATATTTAAGACCAACCAAAATGTGGTTTTCTTGTGCCATTTTCAAACCCATGAGGCTTTCGACATTGCCGCTGACTTTAAAGGCAATTCGAGACTGACTGATCTACAAATCACTTTGCATCATAAATAACTACTCACTATTTTTGTTTAGATCAATCAGTCAGTCACAATTTACCCATGATACATTACGGCTTTGATGCTCTCGAACACGGCCACAGTTCGCCTAAAAATGGGGATTTGTGCAGTATCAATGAGATAATAAGATACATTTAATAATAAGAGATAAGAGCTTAATATTATATATATTGTATGAACTGTACAGCCAACATATAACTCAAACGTTGGCATAAAAGCAACTACATGACCACATCGCGTCTTTTAATGTGGGTTGATGTTAGTCTTTCAAAAATAGAAGCCTATTTACAGAACATTTGGAATTGATGTGGACTGTTTCCAGGCAGCACAGTCATATTCATGCCTGATTGTTTTTTAATGTATTTTTTAAAAAGAAAAAACGATTGTGGACAGAGAGACTCATCGGACTGCACTGCGGAGCCAGAGTTGTCGAGTAGCTGAAGGGGCCTCTTGTGCCATTTCCTGCAATTGAAGTTGTGCCACTTCCATTATTTAAACAAACACAGGAAGTGCTCTGCAGCCACATTTATTTACATACCACAGGAACTAAAGAACAATTCACTGACCCTGCTCAAGATCACTCCAATGGTACACTCTTAGAAAAAAAAGTGTTGTTTCCAGGTAGAACTCTTTAGGTTCCGAGTAGAACCGTTTTGGGTTCCATGTACAACCCTTTCCACAGAGGATTCTACATGTAACCCAAAATGGTTCTACCCGGGACCAAAAAGGGTTTTTACCTGGAACCAAAAATGTCCTCCAATGAGGTCAGCCGAAGAATCCATTTGGAACCCTTTTCTCTAAGAGTGTAGTATATAGCAACCTCAAATGACTATATTAAAACGACACACCTATGGGAATCGGTTGAAATATCAGCATTTACTTTTCTCAACCACATAAAACCATGGACACATAACAATAACAAGACAGCTAATACCACTAACATTATAGAACAAAATCACACATAGACACATTGAACATCTGTCAGTGGCTGTTTTTAATCAGTTATTCGGGTATAACAAAAAAAAGTAATGCTATCCTGTCTGCCAAGGGTAAAACACAGTGTTTAAGATGGCGGTGAGACTGACTGAGCTTCCACCAGCAGCCCTCAATAATAGCCTGCCAGTATGTCCCCTTGTTGTACTTACACAACCTGACCCATGAACCGGCATGGGTGTGAACTTCCTAGCATCTCTTCCCCATCCTGTCTATCTATTGTTTTAGAAATGAACTATTGTGCTTTTTCCCGGGCTTTCATGTCAGCAGAGGTTTTAAATTAGTTAGAAAAGGTTGTCTGGAAAGGGACCCTTTTTGTCCGTCCATTTAGAATGTAAATGAAAGGCTTAATTCTCTCAATTTAAATGAGATTAGTCGTTTCACATAACTAAATTAACTAAATTAATAATCAAATCAACAACTATAGCCTATCGAAAATGAAAGAAATATAATCTGACAAATTATTACAAACAAATCGTTATTTTCATATGAATTAATACATCGGGAAATCATTAAAATGCCATGTTATAGCGCTTTCATTTTTTTGCAAGCTATACATTATTTGATGCAGTTCGGTTGTTGTTTTTGTCCAGCTGGAAGATGATTACGTGACTTTGTATAGGATAAACAAGCAGTCTGACATTACGTTTACTCAGCACGGGAGCCATCTGGAGTACAAGTCAAAACAATGAGTGTGCTGCTATTGTTTTGGTTTTCCATAACGGAACTTGCTTCAGCGGGAGACAAAAACCAACTGGGGGAAAAAATTCCCGTCTTAAGTGTATATAGAAAACAGGATGCAGGAGGTTGAATGTACAATTCAAAGTCGCAACACGTTGTACTTTGGCAGGGAATAGAGAGCCTCATTTGTCATCCGTTTGCAAATTAGGCATAAATGTAGCATATAAAATATTTAAATCAATGGTTGTTGTTGGATTATGTGGGAATGATGCTTTTGCTACTTTTACTGCAAATCTCTGTCTGGGGAGCCACTGGAGCAGACACTGGCGGAGAAGTAACCGTGTGCACATCCAACGCCTGTTTCACTTTTCATATGGAGGGAGTCAGCTTCGAAGACGCTCGTATGAAATGTGTAGATAACGGGGGTTACTTGGTAACAACTAAAGACAAATCCGAGGAAGCGGAGCTTCAATCAATCCTTACACAGATCGATTTAAGACATCGCAATTTGGACTACAAATGTTGGATCGGACTGCAATTACATAAAGGGGACTGCATTATAACGGGCTTGAGTCTCCGAGGTTTTAAGTGGATATCTGGAAGTGAAACTTCCCAATATGCCAACTGGGAGAAGGAACCTCGCAGCACCTGCACAGAAGAGCGTTGCGTATTGGTATACTATTCTTCATCCGGTCGCAATGAATTAAAATGGACAGATGGATCTTGCAAAGAAAAGGCTTATTACGCGTGCAAATTCTACTTCAAGGGCATGTGTAAACCTTTGTTGTTGGCAGGAGGGGAGCAAGTGAATTACAAGCTCCCGTTCTCAGAAACTCCATTAAATGGGGCTAGTAACTTGACTGCGTTTCCATTTGGAACATTTGCTGAAATACGATGTAATGGCAACGACCACTCTTCTATTTGTAAATTAACGGATGGTGTCTATGGCTGGACTCTCCCCGGTCCGTTTTGCGCCACGGATAAACAGAGTTGTGGCTATAAAAACGGTGGATGTGATCATGTGTGCTTTGATAGTGACGCCGGTGGTGTCCGTTGTGGATGCAAGGACGGCTATGTGTTAGGACAGGACAGAGTATCTTGTGACTTAATGGAATATTGTCACAGTTCTCCATGTCAATACCAATGCGTAACAGGACCAACGGGGTTCTCCTGCGTATGCCCAAGCGGCTTCCAATTGGATAAAGACCAATTTGGTTGTATCGATGTTGATGAATGCCAAATGAATGCCTGCGACGGTGATCATTGCATCAATACCCAAGGTAGTTACACATGTAAGTGCAATAAAGGCTACAGAATGGTTGAGGGCAAATGCCACGATATAGACGAGTGCACTGAGACTAGATGTCGACAAATATGTCTTAACTCTGAAGGATCCTTCTCCTGCCATTGCATCGCAGGGTTCACTGTGTCCGAGGACGGACATACTTGTATAGATATAGACGAATGCCTCAGTAATCGATGCGAGGACAAATGCACTAATACCATTGGTAGTTTCAGGTGTTCTTGCCATCAGCACTTCCGGTTACACCCTAATGGAATCGCCTGCGTTCGAGATGTGACTGTTGTCTCCACTGCTGCGACGTCAAATGTTTATAGAGACAACGACCAACACGACAGGACCATTGACACTAAAACCATATCTACGGTTGAATTACAGAACGAGCCTCAGTTCACCGACGGACCACCTCAAGGCACTATTACGCGCGAGGAGCCATCCAGCAAAACCACCGGGACGAGTTGGTTTACGCAGAATGGCTCTTTTTTGAGCTCGTGGCTGTTTATTTGCATTATTGCTTCTCTTGTTCCACTACTTCTTCTAATTGCAGTAACCTCTGGTATTGTCATGTTTCGATGTAGTCGTTCAAAAAGAGAAGCGAGGAAGAAAATCGCCACTGCTGACAGTTATTGTTGGGTGGCTTCTGGTATAGAGACTCAGTTAGAACAATTTGACGGGTCACTTGAAAGCACGGCGTGAAATAGTGTCAACTCGGGAATGTAAAAACAATATAATTCTGACATTGCATTATCTACGAATATATAAATAAAAGGTGTTATTAATAAAATAACGGTTTTTTAAATTATGTTTGAGATCTTTGACTGTGCTTCAAAAAAGCACATGTTTTCTATGATTATTCATAAAGGTTACAATCGTATTTAATCATCATAGCAACCTGGTCTCAGAGTATTTCCCAATATTCTGTACGTACATACATCAGAGAAACTCCATTTAGTATAATATGTTATGTTTCATATGGTATTCATTGTGGATTTTTATCATCCCTTTCGTATGAGATGTTACGAATTTGCAAAACATACAATATGTTATGAATTTGGAAAACGTACAATATCTTACAACTTTGCAAAAGTATGATATGTTATGAATTCCATCTTGCTATGGCTAACGTCTAAGACACTACATCTCAGTGCAAGAGGCGTCACTGCAGTAGCTGATTTGAATCGAGTCTGCATCACATCCGGCCGTGATTGGGAGTCCCATAGGGCGGCGCACAGTTGTCTCAGTGTCATCTGGGTTTGGCCAGGTTAGGCCTTCATTGTAAATAAGAATTTGTCCTTAATGCAATATACACACTCTCTGATGTGTCTTCATCAGTATAGGTTTTACATTGGGGCTAAAGATGAAAATCCACTCACATTTTCTTTGACACATTTAACAATCTTACAGTATAGTGAGCTGTTTAATGATATTTCACCATTTTACAGTGTATTGACACCTCTGTACGCCAAACTGAAACACTATCTGATAGGCTCAACCATCAGTATGGGTTTCACATTGTAGATAAAGAGGAAAATCAACCCAAATGGTCTTTGGCACATTGGATGTGGCTTCTGCATTGGATTTTGCTCTCATTTAGTCTATTACAACCCTGCTGTTCACTTGTGTATGAGGACCTCTAGTGGTATACATTGGTACTGTTTCATTCGAAGTTGTCTTGTTTAGTAATGTAACGACCCTCGGTTTATAAGCGCTGAAATCGACTCTGTCGCACAAGCATGCTTTTGCGGCCCAGTCGATAGCGCGCTGGGCTTCGGGCTAGAAGGTCGAGGGTTCGAGACCTGCTCCCTGCTGTTTCATTACAGTAATTTGAAATTAGAACATAAAAAAAACTAATGGGGGAATGAAAACCTTATAGAATATGTACGACTCCCAGGTCGTTATATATTTGGAACTGGGTGATCATAAAGGCATAATAACATCATAAAACACTTTATACTGTTTTGATGGAAATCATTTATCTTAATAAATAGGTTGACAGTTTATCAATATGAATCAAGAAAAACGATAGGATGGTCGATCAATAAGAAGACACATTTTTTTATCAAGCTATTCACAAAATAATTGCCAGTGACACAAAGTTATTGACGCTAACATAAAGTGTAATTTAATTAAAATAGTAATTTGTTTCTCAGTAAGCCGTTGAAACACAAAGCAGAGGACAATGTTCAATGTTGTTAATTAAATGTGCAGTATGTTCAATCAAGCAATAATGCCTTGACAGAAGAAAACGGGGGTAAAAGCAAAAGTATCCAATTGACTGAAGCATGTAGATCCAGCCATTTCACACGCACTGACGCATTCTCCCTCGGCCACTGTTGAAATCAATATCGTTGGACAGACTCTACATAGCCTCCTAGAGGAACATTTGCCGACAAGTTAGTCTAGTGGTCAGAGCGTTGGGCTGGATCGAATCCCCGAACTGACAAGGTAAAAGTCTGTCGTTCTGCCCTTGAGCAACACTGTTCCCCGGGCCGTGGATGTTGATTAAGGCAGTCCCCCGCACCTCTCTGATTCAGAGGGGTTGGGTTAAATGCGGAAGACACATTTCAGTTGAATGCATTCAGTTGTACAACTGACTAGGTATCCCCCTTTCCCAGGCTGACAAAAATGGTGAGTTGTTTGGCTAGCTATCTACACTCTTTTGAGAAACTTTGCTAGATAGCTATTTATTGATTTGATATTAATATGACGCTTGCTAGTTAGCTAACTAACAAGCGTAGCTAGCTAGTAAACGTTAGCATTTATTGTGAGCAAAACTATGGGGGACATGCTTCATTGTTTAGTTTTGTATAAATATAAGGACATTTCTGTTAACGAAACAAAAATATGTAAACGCAACATGTAAAGTGTTGGTCCCATGTTTCATGAGCTGAAATAAAAGATCCCTAAAATTTTCCATATGCACAAAAAGCTTATTTCTCTCATTTGATGCGCTAATGTGTTTACATCCCTGAAACTGATTAAACAGCATGACCATTACACAGGTGCACCTTGTGCTGGGGACAATAAAAGACCACTCTAAAATGTGCAGTTATGTCACACACAATGCCACAAGTTTTGAAGGGCGCTGCAATTGGCATGCTGGTTACAGGGATGTCCACCAGAGCTGTTTCCAGATAATTGAATGTTCATTTCTCTACCATAAGTCTCATCCAACGTGGTTTTAGAGAATTTGGCAGTACGTCCAACCGGCCTCAACTGGTAAAAGTGAAAAATGTTCTTCATGGGGCCATCGCTACGAACAGACATTAGCGCTCAGTCCATCAGGTAAAGGGTTGTCCATTTTGCAGGCAATGGTAAAGTACTTAAGTAAAAATACTTTAAAGTACTAAAGTAATTTTGGGGTATCTGTACTTTACTTTTACTCCACGACATTCCTATAGAAAATATACATTTTCCCTGACATCCAAAAGTACTTTATATATTTAGAATGCTTAGCAGGACAGGAAAATGGTCCAATTCACACATCCCAGGTCACCCCTACTGCCTCTGATATGGTGGACTCACTAAACAGACATGTTTTATTTGTAAATTATGTCTGAATGTTGGAGTATGCCCCTGGCTATCTGTAATTTACAAAAAACAAGAATGGTGTCATCTGGTTTATTAATATAAGAAATGTTAAATTATTTATACTTTTAATACTTATGCATATTTTAGCAATCACATTTACTTTGTTATACTTAAGTACATTTAAAACCAAATACTTAGACTTTTACTCAAGTAGTATTTTACTGGGTGACTAACTTTTACTTGAATCATTTTCTATTAAATGAATCATTTCATCTGCTTCAATAAGGTACTGAGTAAAGGGTCTGAATATTTATGTAAATGTAATTTCATTATTTAATTTATTTGCAAACATTTCTAAAAACCTGTTTCTGCTTTGTCATTATGGGGTAGTGTGTGGGGGGGGGGGGACAACAATTTGATACATTTTTGAATAAGGCTGTAATGTAACAAATTGTGGAAAAAGTCAAGGGGTCTGAATACTTCCCGAATGCACATTACATCCCTCCATATTTACCATGATGTCTTACGAGGGTCCTGAACCTCCTTATTTGTAACATTTCTACTGATATTGCCCTAAAAATAAATACTTTACCCAAGACTATAATGATATTTCCCATTGACATATCGTAGTTCTTCAGATCCCCTAACAATACAGTTTGCAGGTCCATCTGAACCATGTTATTATGACACAGTAACCATTCCTGGACCTGAATCCAAAAGCGAGCCACCGATGGACAGTACCAGAGAATAAGCTCGCTTTATTGACTTTGTTTCCTTGTGGCAGTCTGCATAAGGCTGACTGTTCAATGCCCCCATACACTGAGTGTACAGAACATTAGGAACACCTTTCTAATATTGAGTTGCATACCCTTTTGCCCTCAGAACAGCCTCAGTGTGTCAGGGCATGGACTACAAGGGGTCGAAAGCATTCCACATAGATGTTGGCCCATGTTGACTCCAATGCTTCCCACAGTTGTGTCCAGTTGGCTGGATGTCCTTTGGGTGGTGGACCATTATTGATGCAAACACAAAACTGTTGAGCGTGGAAAAACCCAGCACTGGCAGTTCTTGAAACACTCAAACCGGTATGACTGGCACTTCCTCTTGAATTTGCAGACGTGTTGCTGTGCGTTTTGTTGCTGTGCGTTTTGTTGCCAACCTTACTTTACTAGCTGACAACTTTACGTTTTTTTTTTTTTCTTTTTAATTACCGTTTATATTTTTAGTTTTTCCATCACAACTTTTTTCCCTCATTCAACCTTTTCACTCCGGACGCTTTATCTGGACATGGTTCGTCAGCACTTTCAACAGCCGAAGCTAAGTAGTAACATTAACATGATGTCTTCTAATTGCAGTCGCTGTACTCATAATATACAGGAGAACGATCGCCTTACGTCGAGGATAGCTGTGCTGCAAGCCCAGCTTCAGACGCAATCGTTAGGCAAGGGTAATTTCAGTGTAGGAAAGGATGAAACAGCGTCTGTGCCACCAGTAAGTACAGATAGTAACGTTAGTATAAATCCCCTCGCACAGTCCCCGCAGCCGGACAATTTTCTCATGGCTTCTGGAAGGAAACGCTGTAGGAATGCTCAACCGGTGTCGCTCATTCAGCCGACAGAAACTTTCAACCGGTTCTCCCCATTAAGCAGAGAGTCGGAGTCAGAGGCCGAGCCTTCTCTGGTCTCTACTCCTCCCGTTACGGGGTCTGAGACGCCGAAGGCTCCCACCATTAGCTCTGACAAATTGAAAACCCTAGTCATTGGCGACTCCATTACCCGCAGTATTAGACTTAAAACGAATCACCCAGCGATCATACACTGTTTACCAGGGGGCAGGGCTACCGACGTTAAGGCTAATCTGAAGATGGTGCTGGCTAAAGCTAAAACTGGCGAGTGTATAGAGTATAGAGATATTGTTATCCACGACGGCACCAACGATGTTAGGATGAAACAGTCAGAGGTCACCAAGCGCAACATAGCTTCAGCGTGTAAATCAGCTAGAAAGATGTCGGCATCGAGTAATTGTCTCTGGCCCCCTCCCAGTTAGGGGGAGTGACGAGCTCTACAGCAGAGTCTCACAACTCAATCGCTGGTTGAAAACTGTTTTCTGCCCCTCCCAAAAGATAGAATTTGTAGATAATTGGCCCTCTTTCTGGGACTCACCCACAAACAGGACCAAGCCTGACCTGCTGAGGAGTGACGGACTCCATCCTAGCTGGAGGGGTGCTCTCATCTTATCTACCAACATAGACAGGGCTCTAACTTCTCTAGCTCCACAATGAAATAGGGTGCAGGCCAGGCAGCAGGCTGTTAGCCAACCTGCCAGCTTAGTGGAGTCTGCCACTAGCATAGTCAGTGTAGTCAGCTCAGCCATCCCCATTGAGACTGTGTCTGTGCCTCGACCTAGGTTGGGCAAAACTAAACATGGCGGTGTTCGCCTTAGCAATCTCATTAGGATAAAGACCTCCTCCATTCCTGCCATTATTGAAAGAGATCATGATACCTCACATCTCAAAATAGGGTTACTTAATGTTAGATCCCTCACTTCAAAGGCAGTTATAGTCAATGAACTAATCACTGATCATAATCTTGATGTGATTGGCCTGACTGAAACATGGCTTAAGCCTGATGAATTTACTGTGTTAAATGAGGCCTCTCCTCCTGGTTACACTAGTGACCATATCCCCCGTGCATCCCGCAAAGGCGGAGGTGTTGCTAACATTTACGATAGCAAATTTCAATTTACAAAAAAAAAAATCGACTGCGTTTTCGTATTTTGAGCTTCTAGTCATGAAATCTATGCAGCCTACTCAATCACTTTTTATAGCTACTGTTTACAGGCCTCCTGGGCCATATACAGCGTTCCTCTCTGAGTTCCCTGAATTCCTATCGGACCTTGTAGTCATAGCAGATCATATTCTAATTTTTGGTGATTTTAATATTCATATGGAGAAGTCCACAGACCCACTCCAAAAGGCTTTCGGAGCCATCATCGACTCAGTGGGTTTTGTCCAACATGTCTCTGGACCTACTCACTGCCACAGTCATACTCTGGACCTAGTTTTGTCCCATGGAATAAATGTTGTAGATCTTAATGTTTTTCCTCATAATCCTGGACTATCGGACCACCATTTTATTACGTTTGCAATCGCAACAAATAATCTGCTCAGACCCCAACCAAGGAGCATCAAAAGTCGTGCTATAAATTCTCAGACAACACAAAAATTCCTTGACGCCCTTCCAGACTCCTTCTGCCTACCCAAGGACGTCAGAGGACAAAAATCAGTTAACCACCTAACTGAGGAACTCAATTTAACCTTGCGCAATACCCTAGATGCAGTTGCACCCCTAAAAATGAAAAACATTTGTCATAAGAAACTAGCTCCCTGGTATACAGAAAATACCCAAGCTCTGAAGCAAGCTTCCAGAAAATTGGAACGGAAATGGCGCCACACCAAACTGGAAGTCTTCCGACTAGCTTGGAAAGACAGTACCGTGCAGTATCGAAGAGCCCTCACTGCTGCTCGATCATCCTACTTTTCCAACTTAATTGAGGAAAATAAGAACAATCCAAAATTTATTTTTGATACTGTTGCAAAGCTAACTAAAAAGCAGCATTCCCCAAGAGAGGATGGCTTTCACTTCAGCAGTAATAAATTCATGAACTTCTTTGAGGAAAAGATCATGATCATTAGAAAGCAAATTACGGACTCCTCTTTAAATCTGCGTATTCCTCCAGGGCTTAGCTGTCCTGGATCTGCACAGCTCTGCCAGGGCCTGGGATCGGGAGAGACACTTAAGTGTTTTAGTACTATATCTCTTGACACAATGATGAAAATAATCATGGCCTCTAAACCTTCAAGCTGCATACTGGATCCTATTCCAACTAAACTACTGAAAGAGCTGCTTCATGTGCTTGGCCCTCCTATGTTGAACATAATAAACGGCTCTCTATCCACCGGATGTGTACCAAACTCACTAAAAGTGGCAGTAATAAAGCCTCTCTTGAAAAAGCCAAACCTTGACCCGGAAAATATAAAAAACTATCGGCCTATATCGAATCTTCCATTCCTCTCAAAAATGTTAGAAAAAGCTGTTGCGCAGCAACTCACTGCCTTCCTGAAGACAAACAATGTATACGAAATGCTTCAGTCTGGTTTTAGACCCCATCATAGCACTGAGACTGCACTTGTGAAGGTGGTAAATGACCTTTTAATGGCGACAGACCGAGGCTCTGCATCTGTCCTCGTGCTACTAGACCTTAGTGCTGCCTTTGACACCATCGATCACCACATTCTTTTGGAGAGACTGGAAACCCAAATTGGAACCCATTTGTTACTTCTAGGTTAGACTACTGCAATGCTCTACTTTCCGGCTACCCGGATAAAGCACTAAATAAACTTCAGTTAGTGCTAAGTACGGCTGCTAGAATCCTGACTAGAACCAAGAAATTTGATCATATTACTCCAGTGCTAGCTTCCCTACACTGGCTTCCTGTTAAGGCAAGGGCTGATTTCAAGGTTTTACTGTTAACCTATAAAGCGTTACATGGGCTTGCTCCTACCTATCTTTCCAAGTTGGTCCTGCCGTACATACCTACACGTACGCTACGGTCACAAGACGCAGGCCTCCTTACTGTCCCTAGAATTTCTAAGCAAATAGCTGGAGGCAGGGCTTTGTCCTATAGAGCTCCATTTTTATGGAATGGTCTGCCTACCCATGTGAGAGACGCAGACTCGGTCTCAACCTTTAAGTCTTTACTGAAGACTTATCTCTTCAGTAGGTCATATGATTGAGTGTAGTCTGGCCCTGGAGTGTGAAGGTGAACGGAAAGGCTCTGGAGCAACGAACCACCCTTGCTGTCTCTGCCTGGCCGGTTCCCCTCTCTCCACTGGGATTCTCTGCCTCTAACCCTATTACAGGGGCTGAGTCACTGGCTTACTGGTGCTCTTTCATGCCGTCCCTAGGAGGGGTGCGTCACTTGAGTGGGTTGAGTTACTGACGTGATCTTCCTGTCTGGGTTGGCGCCCCCCCTTGGTTTGTGCTGTGGTGGAGATCTTTGTGGGCTATACTCGGCCTTGTCTCAGGATTGTAAGTTGGTGGTTGAAGATATCCCTCTAGTGGTGCGGGGGCTGTGCTTTGGCAAAGTGGGTGGGGTTATATCCTTCCTGTTTGGCCCTGTCCGGGGGTATCATCGGATGGGGCCACAGTGTCTCCTGACCCCTCCTGTCTCAGCCTCCAGTATTTATGCTGCAGTAGTTTATGTGTCGGGGGGCTAGGGTCAGTTGGTTATATCTGGAGTACTTCTCCTGTCTTATCCAGTGTCCTGTGTGAATTTAAGTATGCTCTCTCTAATTCTCTCCTTCTCTCTTTCTTTCTCTCTCTCGGAGAACCTGAGCCCTAGGACCATACGTCAGGACTACCGGGCATGATGACTCCTTGCTGTCCCCAGTCCACCTTGCCTTGCTGCTGTTCCAGTTTCAACTGTTCTGCCTGCGGTTATGGAACCCCTACCTGTCCCAGACCTGCTGCTTTCAACTCTTAATGATCGGCTATGAAAAGCCAACTGACATTTATTCCTGATTAGTATTTGACCATGCTTGTCACTTATGAACATTTTGAACATCTTGGCCATGTTCTGTTATAATCTCCACCCGGCACAGCCAGAAGAGGACTGGCCACCCCTCATAGCCTGGTTCCTCTCTAGGTTTCTTCCTAGGTGTTGGCCTTTCTAGGGAGTTTTTCCTAGCCACCGTGCTTCTACACCTGCATTGCTTGCTGTTTGGGGTTTTAGGCTGGGTTTCTGTACAGCACTTCGAGATATTAGCTGATGTACGAAGGGCTATATAAAATAAACTTGATTTGATTTGACCTACTACCATGTCCCATTCAAAGGCACTTAAAATCTTTTGTCTTGCCCATTCACCCTCTGAATGGCACACAAGCCATTTCTCAATTGTCTCAAGGCTCAAAAGTCCTTCCTGTCTCCTCCCCTACTTCTATCCTGATTTGAAATGGATTTAACGGGTGACATCAATAAGGGATCCTAATTTTCACCTTGTCAGTCTGTCATGGAAAGAACAGGAGTTCCTAAATGTTTTGTACATTTTATTTTTGTAACAAGTATTTTATATAATAGCTTAAATTGAAACGAATGGATTGATGTGTCAACTGTTGTTTTATACGTCCGTTCATAGACCCGATACCAAGGTATTTGGACATCAAAGACTTGTTCCCAACTAACTTGAATTTTATATGGCATTGTTTTCAAACCTTTTGACTTTAAGTAAAACTAATACATGTATTTATTTATACTAATTATTTCATCCATTTATGATCTTTAATGGACTAATAAAGAAATTAAATTAAGTAATTTTCTCTCGCAATTTGGTGGCAGAGCTGCGATGATTTGGTTATAAAATGGTATTGATCATACACCTCCATACACTGTTAGTTGCTTGTGTGACAATTTTACCGTCCTTGTTTACAATGTCCTTCATAAACATTATACCTTGTACATTTTCTCCAAGAAAATAGTTTCTTTTTCTCTAGCAGTACATTGAAGTTTAACCATATTATTTGCTGCAATGTTACATCTGACTTTTCTGGAGGATGAAATTGAAATGTGTAGAAAGGAGGATACTTTAACTTCTACTTCATCACAATCCCGGATCCGGGAGCACCCCCATCAGTAAAAAAGCTGACTAGCATAGCCTAGCATAGCGTCACAAGTAAATACTAGCATCTAAATATCATTAAATCACAAGTCCAAGACACCAGATGAAAGATACACATCTTGTGAATCCAGCCATCATTTCTGATTTTTAAAATGTTTTACAGGGAAGACACAATATGTCAATCTATTAGCTAACCACGATAGCAAAAGACACAACTTTTTTTTCTCCACCATTTTTTTCCTGCATAGGTAGCTATCACAATTGACCAAATAAAGATATAAATAGCCACTAACCAAGAAACAACTTCATCAGATGACAGTCTGATAACATATTTATTGTATAGCATATGTTTTGTTAGAAAAATGTGCATATTTCAGGTATAAATCATAGTTTACCATTGCAGCCACCATCACAACTCTCACCAAAGCAACTAGAATAACTACAGAGACCATCGTGTATTACCTAAATACTCATCATAAAACATTTCTGAAAAATACACAGCGTACAGCAAATGAAAGACAAAGATCTTGTGAATCCAGCCAATATTTCAGATTTTTTAAGTGTTTTACAGCGAAAACACAATATAGCATTATATTAGCTTACTACAATAGCCAACCACACAACAGCATTGATTCAGGCCAACAATAGCGATAACGAATAAACCAGCAAAAGATATTAATTTTTTCACTAACCTTCTCAAACTTCTTCAGATGACAGTCCTATAACATCATATTACACAATACATATAGAGTTTGTTCGAAAATGTGCATATTTAGCGGCACAAATCGTGGTCATACAATGAGAAAAGTAGCCAAGCTGCCAACAATATGTCGGGAGAAATCTTGGGAGAGGCATCTAAATCAGTAACTAATCCTAAACTTGACTAAAAAATACAGGTTGGACAGCAAATGAAAGATACATTAGTTCTTAATGCAATCGCTGTGTTAGATTTTTAAAATTAACGTTACTACGACATACAGCGTGCGTTAAAGCGAGACCGCACCGAAATTAATGGCGGAATATGAGTTTAACATTTTTCAACAGAACAACGAATTACCATCATAAATAGTTCTTACTTTTTGATGAGCTCCCATCAGAATCTTGGGCAAGTTGTCCTTTGTCCAAAAGAATCGTTGCTCGGTTGTAGAATGTAGTCTTCAACGTTGGAATTAGCAGTAAACATTAGCCATGTGGCAAAGACGTGTCCAACTCACTATAACGCAGCACTAATAAATATCCGAAAATCGCAATATACTGATATAACTCGGTTTAAAATAACATTATGATGTCTTTAACACCTATATCGAATAAGAACAGCCGGATATATCTAAGGGCTATAACGGGAGCTTTCTAGAACGACATCCAGAGGTCCTTTTTGCATCAGGGCGAAGAGAAGAAAGGGGGAACCCCACGTTGCCAGCCCATTTATAAGCTCTCAGATCTGCCCAGCAACTCCATTTCAATTCTCACTATTCGCTGACATCCAGGGGAAGGCGTATGCAGTGCATCTCAACCAATAGAAGACAGGCAAATTAATAAACCGACCTCAGAACAGCCAGCAGAATTCAGCATTCTCACATCCTCATAGGAAAATTGCTCTAACTCCAGTTCTGTTTTACTCACAGATATAATTCAAACGGTTTTAGAAACTAGAGCGTGTTTTCTATCCAATAGTAATAATAATATGCATATTGTACGAGCAAGAATTGAGTACGAGGCAGTTTAATTTGGGAACGAAATTATTACAAAGTGCCAACAGCACCCCCTATTGAGAAAAGGTTTTAAACAGAGATCCATTGTCAATCCACGAAAATGTCAGGTTTTAATCTGTAAAAAGGCTAAAAGCCCACTCTTAAACACAGAATGGGCCTCTCTTAGTAGCTTGCTAGAAAACCAGTTTGGATTTAGATACAATGGAGGCTTTAAGAGAGGTTTAATGCCCTAATATTTAATAGTTTCAACCCTCTAAACAACTTTTAGTTATAAATATGCTCGTTTAACTTTATCTGGTTTGCCATTCCAAATAAAGTGAGATGTTTTTTTCTCGCATGATTTAAAAAGGATTCTCCTTGAGTCGGTAGAGCCGTAAAAAAACTGCGATATCACAAGATAATTAATCAGGGTAATCTTCCCGTAAATGGATAGGTATTTCCCCCTCCACGGTGTCAAGATTCTGTCTATTAAGTTTTCTATCAAAGTTAATAGTTGCAAGACTTTTCCGGGATATTTACACCAAGAAAATCGACTTCACCATCCGCCCGTTTAATCTGGAGACCACATGGCAATTTTAAAGTTTGGATGTTCAAGGGAACTTGAATCATTGGCGTACAACGATTGAAATTTTTGATTCTTCGGTCTCTCATCCCATTAGATACATATCATGAGATACATGTTATCAAACGACCAGTTCAATGCCCATAATAGTAAGAGGGCAACCCTGTTTTACCCCTCTTGACAATTCAAAGTTCTCAGAAGTAACAATTATTTTTACATAAAGAGTTGTTGTACATTACTTTTACCCATCTTATGAGAGTATTTTCAAAGTTGAAAAAATTCAGGCAATTATAAACAGATTCTAGACATACTGTATTAAAGCAACTCTCAAAATCTGCTATAAAGATTATACCTGGTTTCCCTGCATTCGCAATAGTTTTCCATTATTGCTAATAGTTGTCTGTTGTCTCCAATATACACTACGTGCTCGTCAAACATCTCATTCCAAAATCATGGGCATTAATATGGAGTTGTCCCCCCCCCTTTGCTGCTATAACAGTCTCCACTCTTCTGGGAAGGCTTTCCACTAGATGTTGGAACATTGCTGCAGGGACTTGCTTCCAAGAGCATTAGTGAGGTCGGGCTCTGATATTGGGCGATTACGCCTAGCTTGTAGTCAACGTTACAATTCATCTCAAAGGTATTTTATGGGATTGAGGTCAGGGCTCTGTGCAGGCCAGTCAAGTTGTTCCGCACCGATCTCAACAAACCATTTCTGTATGGACCTCGCTTTGTGCACGGGGGCATTGTCATGTTGAAACAGCAAAGGGCATTCCCCAAACTGTTGCCACAAAGTTGGAAGCACAGAATTGTCTAGAATGTCATTGTATGCTGTAGCATTAAGATTTCCCTTCACTGGAACTAAGGGGCCCGAACCATGAAAAACAGCCCCAGACCATTATTCCTCCTCCACCAAACTTTACAGTTGGCACTATGCATTGGGGCAGGTAGCGTTCTCCTGGCATCCTCCAAACCCAGATTCGTCCGTCCGACTGCCAGATGGTCAAGCATGATTCATCACTCCAGAGAATGCATTTCCACTGCTCCAGAGTCCAATGGCGGTGAGTTTTACACCACTCCAGCCGACGCTTGGCATTGCGCATGGTGATCTCAGCCATGGAAACCCATTTCATGAAGCTCCCGACTAACAGTTATTGTGCTGATGTTGATTCCAGAGGCAGTTTGGAACTCGATAGTGTTGCAACCGAGGACAGATTATTTTTTTACGCACTATGCGCTTCAGCGGTCCCGTTCTGTGAGCTTGTGTGGCCGACCACTTTGCTGCTGAGCCGTTGTTGCTCTTAGACATTTCCACTTCACAATAACAGCACTTAGAGTTGACCGGGCAGCTCTAGCTGGGCAGAAATTTGACAAATTGACTTGTTGGAAAGGTGGCATCCTATGACGGTGCCACGTTGAAAGTCCCTGAGCACTTCAGTGAGGCCATTCTACTGCCAACGTTTGTCTATAGAGAATGCATGGCTGTGTGCTCGATTTTATACAACGGGTGTGGCTGAAATAACCGAAATAATAACTGAATAACTGAAATAACCGAATCCACTAAAAAGTGTTGTCCACATACTTTTGTGTATATATATATAGTGTATCTTCCTTTTTAAGTTTCCTGTCTGATCGTGATGAATAATGTAGGACCTTTTTTGTTGTCTATGAGCAATACATTTTGCCAATATTTTTGAGTCGTAACAATGAAGGGTGAGGGGTTTACATTTTTTGGGAGAGACTGGGTCTTTGTATTGCCCCCCTGGGAATGCCATCGAGACCAGGGGTTTCCCCGTCTGAAAGGACTCAATTGCCAAACATAGTTTGTCGTGTAATTAACAAGATTTTTGGGGGGAGAAGGATATCATCGTCAAATTATGTTGACGGAATTTGACATGAACATTTTGTAAAACATATTTTACTTCCTCATTCAAAATCTCTGTTGGTGACATAAGGATTGAGAAATCCATCTTTATGTCACCAACAGAGGTTTTGAATGAGGAAGTAAAATATTTTTTTACAAAATGTTCTCATGTCAAATTCCGTCAACATAATTTGACGATGATATCCTTCTCCCCCCAAAAATCTTGTTAATTATCTTGTTAATCTTGTCAACATAACATAAAATTTGTAACTTTTTTTTGTAGGTTCTTTTTGGTTGCATTTCTATATTGAAGGTTTAAGAAAAACTTTTTCCATTCTCTATCATAAAGTCTGTTATGAATTCCTTAATTTGTGTTATGAAAGTGGTGTCAGTGAATAAAACCATGCTTACATTTAAAATATCCCTGTCCTCATGGAAAGCCTGTCATAGTTATATGGAGGAATATAAATTGATGATCTGATCACATTCGATCCTCCAATCAATACATTTTTCACATTTAGCACCACCCGAAAAGGGTACCAGAAAATAATAAATCCAATTAGCTTGATTAAGCCTCCATGTACTGTATATTTTACGATTTTAAGCCTCCACATATCCGTCAATTCCAACATGTCCATAATATTTTCGGAATCTCTGAGTGCCAGAGGGTGACAGTTGGTACACTCAAACAATTAGGGGTTCAACAAGGTATTTTTTTAAGATCCTCAAAGTTCTTTGAAGAACATTAGGGTTCTTGTCACTGAAAATGGCACCCGAAAGGTTATTCCAAGAACACCATAGGAGATGGGGTTAGGAACGTCCTTAGTTGGTACCTAACTGTCCAACTGAAACATTTGGATTTGAAAGGACAGCAGTTGCAACCACTTACCTTAACTGAAAAATATAAAAGATCTCTTCAATTTAAGTCTCTTGTATGATCTAAATTGACATTGTTTTAAGATGATAGATGTTATCTTTTCATATTTGCGCAAATCTGTATAAAACAGAAAATGGACACAATTCAATGAATATCAATCAACAAAGAGGTAAGAATATAAGAATACTGAATAACTGAACTGCTCACTTTTGTGTCTGCAGGTATACAGACAAGGAGGCATACAAAGGTATGTTATGCAGATCACATTTACCATCCTACTCCCTTACCTCTTCAGAGACCTATACCATAGGTCTCTACGTTATGGACAAGGTATGTGTATGAAAACCATAATCAAACTTTTTTTTCTCACCACAAAAACCTATTCTGAAGGCCAGCATCCCGGAGTCGCCTCTTCACTGTTGACGTTGAGACTGGTGTTTTGCGTGTACTATTTAATGAAGCTGCCAGTTGAAGACTTGTGAGGCGTCTGTTGCTCAAACTAGAAACTCTAATGTACTTGTCCTCTTGCTCAGTTGTGCACCAGGGCCTCCCACTCCTCTTTCTATTCTGGTTAGAGCCAGTTTGCACTGTTCTGTGAAGGGAGTAGTACACAGCGTTGTACCCGATCTTCAGTTTCTTGGCAATTTCTCTCATGGAAAAGACTTCATTTCTCAGAACAAGAATAGACTGACGAGTTTCCGAAGAAAGTACTTTGTTTCTGGCCATTTTGAGCCTGTAATCGAACCCACAAATGCTGATGCTCCAGATACTCAACTAGTCTAAAGAAGGCCAGTTTTATTTGGGTTTTCTAATGATCAATTAGCCTTTTAAAATGATAAACTTGGATTAGCTAACACAATGTGCCATTGGAACACATGAGTGATGGTTGCTGATAATGGGCCTCTATACGCCTATGTAGATATAAATAGTTATTTATACCATGGCTGAAAGCCATGGTATATCAGACCGTAAACCACGGATATGACAAAACATCTAGTTTTACTGCTCTACTTACATTGGTAACCAGTTTATAATAGCAATAAGGCACCTCGAGGGTTTGTGGTATATTGCCAATATACCACGGCTATGGGCTATGTCCAGGCACTCCGCGTTGCGTCGCGATTAAGAACAGTCCTTAGCCGTGGTATATTGGCCATATACCACACTCACTCGGGCCTTATTGCTTAAATATACAACATCCCCACATGTGAATAGTATAGCTTATTTGTTGTTTCTATCTTTATAGGATTCCTTATTATATTTATTGTTTTCAAAGACAATCCCAGATGTGGATAATGTGTCATTATTCGTTACTTCAATGGGAACTTTCTAATATTTAAAACAGCTGACAAAGCTGGCTCATTTGAAAATGAGAGAACATGAGAATGTCAAACCACAAGCAAAACAAACTTCTGTACAATGATAAAATCTTCCAATCTTTGCCTCGTCTTTTTAATGTTTGACTTTTGTCTTCCAGTTTCACTGATGCCGTCTCTAGATCCTGGAACTGAATGTCTCTCCTGTGTGATTGACATCAGGTCAGTTGATGGTTTATACAATTCAATGCATTTTAAGAAGGTTTTAATCTACAGTAGTTGGGCGTTCAAGTTATTACCTCATAAATCTTATGAAATGATTTGGTGCATAGTTGGTAAATCATTTGATGGCAAGAAATTAGACATTGATTGCTCTTTTGCCCTCTATGATAACCATAACTCAGTCATGTACAGCTTCTTAACCTTCTTACCATCGACCAATCTTAGTCTCCTCTTCATCAGAATCACTGTAATTGTCCAATACGTCTGACATCTTCCTCCGTCGGGGAGCTGAATCAATGACCTTGTCCTCCTGGCTCCTTCTTTTGTGTCCGTTGAGGTTGAGAGTTCCATCTCTGTATCCTGCTGTACACACGGGGATCTGATGGCTAGAGCTAGTTTACAAGGTATGGACTTCTATAAAGAATAAGTCCTCAATAGACATCAAAAAGGAGGACCAAGGCACTTTTCATATAATTTATCGGAATGCTTTTGAGTACTCCCTGACGAAGGCCATGCAGCCGAAACGCATCAGTAAAAAAAAACAACTTAGTTTCCATTGAACATGTCATACAAATAAAGGCATTTTAATTCATTATATGAATAGTGCCCTAGTCCTCCTTTATTTCTGATGATCAATTTACTCCTTTTACCAAAGAGCACCTTCCGTCTACCAAAACCTACTATTGTGGACCTCCCGTCTACCAACACCTACTATTGTGGACCTCCCGTCTACCAACACCTACTATTGTGGACCTCCCGTCTACCAACACCTACTATTGTGGACCTTCCGTCTACCAACACCTACTATTGTGGACCTCCCGTCTACCAACACCTACTATTGTGGACTTCCCGTCTACCAGCACCTACTATTGTGGACCTTCCGTCTACCAACACCTACTATTGTGGACCTCCCGTCTACCAACACCTACTATTGTGGACCTTCAGTCTACCAAAACCTACTATTGTGGACCTCCCGTCTACCAACACCTACTATTGTGGACCTTCAGTCTACCAACACCTACTATTGTGGACTTCCCGTCTACCAAAACCTACTATTGTGGACCTTCAGTCTACCAACACCTACTATTGTGGACCTTCAGTCTACCAAAACCTACTATTGTGGACCTCCCGTCTACCAACACCTACTATTGTGGACCTCCCGTCTACCAACACCTACTATTGTGGACCTTCAGTCTACCAACACCTACTATTGTGGACCTCCCGTCTACCAACACCTACTATTGTGGACCTTCAGTCTACCAACACCTACTATTGTGGACCTCCCGTCTACCAACACCTACTATTGTGGACCTCCCGTCTACCAACACCTACTATTGTGGACCTTCCGTCTACCAACACCTACTATTGTGGACCTTCCGTCTACCAACACCTACTATTGTGGACCTTCCGTCTACCAACACCTACTATTGTGGACCTTCAGTCTACCAACACCTACTATTGTGGACCTTCCGTCTACCAAAACCTACTATTGTGGACCTTCAGTCTACCAACACCTACTATTGTGGACCTCCCGTCTACCAAAACCTACTATTGTGGACCTTCCGTCTACCAACACCTACTATTGTGGACCTCCCGTCTACCAACACCTACTATTGTGGACCTTCCGTCTACCAACACCTACTATTGTGGACCTTCAGTCTACCAACACCTACTATTGTGGACCTTCAGTCTACCAACACCTACTATTGTGGACCTCCCGTCTACCAACACCTACTATTGTGGACCTCCCGTCTACCAACACCTACTATTGTGGACCTCCCGTCTACCAACACCTACTATTGTGGACCTCCCGTCTACCAACACCTACTATTGTGGACCTCCCGTCTACCAACACCTACTATTGTGGACCTTCCGTCTACCAACACCTACTATTGTGGACCTTCAGTCTACCAACACCTACTATTGTGGACTTCCCGTCTACCAACACCTACTATTGTGGACTTCCCGTCTACCAACACCTACTATTGTGGACTTCCCGTCTACCAACACCTACTATTGTGGACTTCCCGTCTACCAGCACCTACTATTGTGGACCTTCCGTCTACCAACACCTACTATTGTGGACCTCCCGTCTACCAACACCTACTATTGTGGACCTTCAGTCTACCAAAACCTACTATTGTGGACCTCCCGTCTACCAACACCTACTATTGTGGACCTTCAGTCTACCAACACCTACTATTGTGGACTTCCCGTCTACCAAAACCTACTATTGTGGACCTTCAGTCTACCAACACCTACTATTGTGGACCTTCAGTCTACCAAAACCTACTATTGTGGACCTCCCGTCTACCAACACCTACTATTGTGGACCTCCCGTCTACCAACACCTACTATTGTGGACCTTCAGTCTACCAACATCTATTATTGTGGACCTCCCGTCTACCAACACCTACTATTGTGGACCTTCAGTCTACCAACACCTACTATTGTGGACCTCCCGTCTACCAACACCTACTATTGTGGACTTCCCGTCTACCAACACCTACTATTGTGGACCTTCAGTCTACCAACACCTACTATTGTGGACCTCCCGTCTACCAACACCTACTATTGTGGACCTTCCGTCTACCAACACCTACTATTGTGGACCTTCAGTCTACCAACACCTACTATTGTGGACCTCCCGTCTACCAAAACCTACTATTGTGGACCTTCAGTCTACCAACACCTACTATTGTGGACTTCCCGTCTACCAACACCTACTATTGTGGACCTTCCGTCTACCAACACCTACTATTGTGGACCTCCCGTCTACCAACACCTACTATTGTGGACCTCCCGTCTACCAACACCTACTATTGTGGACCTCCCGTCTACCAACACCTACTATTGTGGACCTCCCGTCTACCAACACCTACTATTGTGGACCTTCAGTCTACCAACACCTACTATTGTGGACTTCCCGTCTACCAACACCTACTATTGTGGACCTTCCGTCTACCAACACCTACTATTGTGGACCTCCCGTCTACCAACACCTACTATTGTGGACCTTCCGTCTACCAACACCTACTATTGTGGACCTTCCGTCTACCAACACCTACTATTGTGGACCTCCCGTCTACCAACACCTACTATTGTGGACCTTCCGTCTACCAACACCTACTATTGTGGACCTCCCGTCTACCAACACCTACTATTGTGGACTTCCCGTCTACCAACACCTACTATTGTGGACTTCCCGTCTACCAACACCTACTATTGTGG
Organism: Salvelinus namaycush; assembly: GCF_016432855.1. Classification (NCBI taxonomy): domain Eukaryota; kingdom Metazoa; phylum Chordata; class Actinopteri; order Salmoniformes; family Salmonidae; genus Salvelinus; species Salvelinus namaycush. The sequence continues at coordinate 5,372,966 of NC_052321.1, forward strand.
ACTTCCCGTCTACCAACACCTACTATTGTGGACTTCCCGTCTACCAACACCTACTATTGTGGACTTCCCGTCTACCAGCACCTACTATTGTGGACCTTCCGTCTACCAACACCTACTATTGTGGACCTCCCGTCTACCAACACCTACTATTGTGGACCTTCAGTCTACCAAAACCTACTATTGTGGACCTTCAGTCTACCAACACCTACTATTGTGGACTTCCCGTCTACCAAAACCTACTATTGTGGACTTCCCGTCTACCAAAACCTACTATTGTGGACCTTCAGTCTACCAACACCTACTATTGTGGACCTTCCGTCTACCAACACCTACTATTGTGGACCTTCCGTCTACCAACACCTACTATTGTGGACCTTCAGTCTACCAACACCTACTATTGTGGACCTTCAGTCTACCAACACCTACTATTGTGGACCTTCAGTCTACCAACACCTACTATTGTGGACCTTCAGTCTACCAACACCTACTATTGTGGACCTCCCGTCTACCAACACCTACTATTGTGGACCTCCCGTCTACCAACACCTACTATTGTGGACCTCCCGTCTACCAACACCTACTATTGTGGACCTTCGTCTACCAACACCTACTATTGTGGACCTCCCGTCTACCAAACACCTACTATTGTGGACCTTCCGTCTACCAAACACCTACTATTGTGGACCTTCCGTCTACCAACACCTACTATTGTGGACCTTCCGTCTACCAACACCTACTATTGTGGACCTTCAGTCTACCAACACCTACTATTGTGGACCTTCAGTCTACCAACACCTACTATTGTGGACCTTCAGTCTACCAACACCTACTATTGTGGACCTCCCGTCTACCAACACCTACTATTGTGGACCTCCCGTCTACCAACACCTACTATTGTGGACCTCCCGTCTACCAACACCTACTATTGTGGACCTTCGTCTACCAACACCTACTATTGTGGACCTCCCGTCTACCAACACCTACTATTGTGGACCTCCCGTCTACCAAACACCTACTATTGTGGACCTTCAGTCTACCAACACCTACTATTGTGGACTTCCCGTCTACCAACACCTACTATTGTGGACCTTCAGTCTACCAACACCTACTATTGTGGACCTCCCGTCTACCAACACCTACTATTGTGGACCTCCCGTCTACCAACACCTACTATTGTGGACCTTCCGTCTACCAACACCTACTATTGTGGACCTTCAGTCTACCAACACCTACTATTGTGGACCTTCCGTCTACCAACACCTACTATTGTGGACCTTCAGTCTACCAACACCTACTATTGTGGACCTTCAGTCTACCAACACCTACTATTGTGGACCTTCAGTCTACCAACACCTACTATTGTGGACCTTCAGTCTACCAACACCTACTATTGTGGACCTTCAGTCTACCAACACCTACTATTGTGGACTTCCCGTCTACCAACACCTACTATTGTGGACCTTCCGTCTACCAACACCTACTATTGTGGACCTTCAGTCTACCAACACCTACTATTGTGGACCTTCCGTCTACCAACACCTACTATTGTGGACCTCCCGTCTACCAACACCTACTATTGTGGACCTTCCATCTACCAACACCTACTATTGTGGACCTTCAGTCTACCAACACCTACTATTGTGGACCTTCCGTCTACCAACACCTACTATTGTGGACCTCCCGTCTACCAACACCTACTATTGTGGACCTCCCGTCTACCAACACCTACTATTGTGGACCTCCCGTCTACCAACACCTACTATTGTGGACCTTCCGTCTACCAACACCTACTATTGTGGACCTTCAGTCTACCAACACCTACTATTGTGGACCTTCAGTCTACCAACACCTACTATTGTGGACCTCCCGTCTACCAACACCTACTATTGTGGACCTCCCGTCTACCAACACCTACTATTGTGGACCTTCGTCTACCAACACCTACTATTGTGGACCTTCGTCTACCAACACCTACTATTGTGGACCTCCCGTCTACCAACACCTACTATTGTGGACCTCCCGTCTACCAACACCTACTATTGTGGACCTTCAGTCTACCAAAACCTACTATTGTGGACCTCCCGTCTACCAACACCTACTATTGTGGACCTCCCGTCTACCAACACCTACTATTGTGGACCTTCAGTCTACCAACACCTACTATTGTGGACCTCCCGTCTACCAACACCTACTATTGTGGACCTTCAGTCTACCAACACCTACTATTGTGGACCTCCCGTCTACCAACACCTACTATTGTGGACCTCCCGTCTACCAACACCTACTATTGTGGACCTTCCGTCTACCAACACCTACTATTGTGGACCTTCCGTCTACCAACACCTACTATTGTGGACCTTCCGTCTACCAACACCTACTATTGTGGACCTTCAGTCTACCAACACCTACTATTGTGGACCTCCCGTCTACCAACACCTACTATTGTGGACTTCCCGTCTACCAACACCTACTATTGTGGACCTTCAGTCTACCAACACCTACTATTGTGGACCTCCCGTCTACCAACACCTACTATTGTGGACCTTCAGTCTACCAACACCTACTATTGTGGACCTTCAGTCTACCAACACCTACTATTGTGGACCTCCCGTCTACCAACACCTACTATTGTGGACCTCCCGTCTACCAACACCTACTATTGTGGACCTTCAGTCTACCAACACCTACTATTGTGGACCTTCCGTCTACCAACACCTACTATTGTGGACCTCCCGTCTACCAACACCTACTATTGTGGACCTCCCGTCTACCAACACCTACTATTGTGGACCTCCCGTCTACCAACACCTACTATTGTGGACCTCCCGTCTACCAACACCTACTATTGTGGACCTTCCGTCTACCAACACCTACTATTGTGGACCTTCAGTCTACCAACACCTACTATTGTGGACCTCCCGTCTACCAACACCTACTATTGTGGACCTCCCGTCTACCAACACCTACTATTGTGGACCTCCCGTCTACCAACACCTACTATTGTGGACCTTCCGTCTACCAACACCTACTATTGTGGACCTTCAGTCTACCAACACCTACTATTGTGGACCTCCCGTCTACCAACACCTACTATTGTGGACCTCCCGTCTACCAACACCTACTATTGTGGACCTTCAGTCTACCAACACCTACTATTGTGGACCTCCCGTCTACCAACACCTACTATTGTGGACCTTCCGTCTACCAACACCTACTATTGTGGACCTTCAGTCTACCAACACCTACTATTGTGGACCTCCCGTCTACCAAAACCTACTATTGTGGACCTTCAGTCTACCAACACCTACTATTGTGGACTTCCCGTCTACCAACACCTACTATTGTGGACCTTCCGTCTACCAACACCTACTATTGTGGACCTCCCGTCTACCAACACCTACTATTGTGGACTTCCCGTCTACCAACACCTACTATTGTGGACTTCCCGTCTACCAACACCTACTATTGTGGACTTCCCGTCTACCAACACCTACTATTGTGGACCTTCCATCTACCAACACCTACTATTGTGGACCTTCAGTCTACCAACACCTACTATTGTGGACCTTCCGTCTACCAACACCTACTATTGTGGACCTCCCGTCTACCAACACCTACTATTGTGGACCTCCCGTCTACCAACACCTACTATTGTGGACCTCCCGTCTACCAACACCTACTATTGTGGACCTTCCGTCTACCAACACCTACTATTGTGGACCTTCAGTCTACCAACACCTACTATTGTGGACCTTCAGTCTACCAACACCTACTATTGTGGACCTCCCGTCTACCAACACCTACTATTGTGGACCTCCCGTCTACCAACACCTACTATTGTGGACCTTCGTCTACCAACACCTACTATTGTGGACCTCCCGTCTACCAACACCTACTATTGTGGACCTCCCGTCTACCAACACCTACTATTGTGGACCTTCAGTCTACCAAAACCTACTATTGTGGACCTCCCGTCTACCAACACCTACTATTGTGGACCTCCCGTCTACCAACACCTACTATTGTGGACCTTCAGTCTACCAACACCTACTATTGTGGACCTCCCGTCTACCAACACCTACTATTGTGGACCTTCAGTCTACCAACACCTACTATTGTGGACCTCCCGTCTACCAACACCTACTATTGTGGACCTCCCGTCTACCAACACCTACTATTGTGGACCTTCCGTCTACCAACACCTACTATTGTGGACCTTCCGTCTACCAACACCTACTATTGTGGACCTTCCGTCTACCAACACCTACTATTGTGGACCTTCAGTCTACCAACACCTACTATTGTGGACCTCCCGTCTACCAACACCTACTATTGTGGACTTCCCGTCTACCAACACCTACTATTGTGGACCTTCAGTCTACCAACACCTACTATTGTGGACCTCCCGTCTACCAACACCTACTATTGTGGACCTTCAGTCTACCAACACCTACTATTGTGGACCTTCAGTCTACCAACACCTACTATTGTGGACCTCCCGTCTACCAAAACCTACTATTGTGGACCTTCAGTCTACCAACACCTACTATTGTGGACCTTCAGTCTACCAACACCTACTATTGTGGACTTCCCGTCTACCAACACCTACTATTGTGGACCTTCCGTCTACCAACACCTACTATTGTGGACCTTCAGTCTACCAACACCTACTATTGTGGACCTTCCGTCTACCAACACCTACTATTGTGGACCTCCCGTCTACCAACACCTACTATTGTGGACCTTCAGTCTACCAACACCTACTATTGTGGACCTTCCGTCTACCAACACCTACTATTGTGGACCTCCCGTCTACCAACACCTACTATTGTGGACCTCCCGTCTACCAACACCTACTATTGTGGACCTCCCGTCTACCAACACCTACTATTGTGGACCTCCCGTCTACCAACACCTACTATTGTGGACCTTCCGTCTACCAACACCTACTATTGTGGACCTTCAGTCTACCAACACCTACTATTGTGGACCTCCCGTCTACCAACACCTACTATTGTGGACCTCCCGTCTACCAACACCTACTATTGTGGACCTCCCGTCTACCAACACCTACTATTGTGGACCTCCCGTCTACCAACACCTACTATTGTGGACCTTCCGTCTACCAACACCTACTATTGTGGACCTGCAGTCTACCAACACCTACTATTGTGGACCTCCCGTCTACCAACACCTACTATTGTGGACCTCCCGTCTACCAACACCTACTATTGTGGACCTCCCGTCTACCAACACCTACTATTGTGGACCTTCCGTCTACCAACACCTACTATTGTGGACCTTCAGTCTACCAACACCTACTATTGTGGACCTCCCGTCTACCAAAACCTACTATTGTGGACCTTCAGTCTACCAACACCTACTATTGTGGACTTCCCGTCTACCAACACCTACTATTGTGGACCTTCCGTCTACCAACACCTACTATTGTGGACCTCCCGTCTACCAACACCTACTATTGTGGACTTCCCGTCTACCAACACCTACTATTGTGGACTTCCCGTCTACCAACACCTACTATTGTGGACTTCCCGTCTACCAACACCTACTATTGTGGACTTCCCGTCTACCAACACCTACTATTGTGGACCTTCCGTCTACCAACACCTACTATTGTGGACCTCCCGTCTACCAACACCTACTATTGTGGACCTTCCGTCTACCAACACCTACTATTGTGGACCTTCCGTCTACCAACACCTACTATTGTGGACCTCCCGTCTACCAACACCTACTATTGTGGACCTTCCGTCTACCAACACCTACTATTGTGGACCTCCCGTCTACCAACACCTACTATTGTGGACCTCCCGTCTACCAACACCTACTATTGTGGACCTCCCGTCTACCAACACCTACTATTGTGGACCTTCCGTCTACCAACACCTACTATTGTGGACCTTCCGTCTACCAACACCTACTATTGTGGACCTTCCGTCTACCAACACCTACTATTGTGGACCTTCAGTCTACCAACACCTACTATTGTGGACCTCCCGTCTACCAACACCTACTATTGTGGACTTCCCGTCTACCAACACCTACTATTGTGGACCTTCAGTCTACCAACACCTACTATTGTGGACCTCCCGTCTACCAACACCTACTATTGTGGACCTTCAGTCTACCAACACCTACTATTGTGGACCTTCAGTCTACCAACACCTACTATTGTGGACCTCCCGTCTACCAAAACCTACTATTGTGGACCTTCAGTCTACCAACACCTACTATTGTGGACCTTCAGTCTACCAACACCTACTATTGTGGACTTCCCGTCTACCAACACCTACTATTGTGGACCTTCCGTCTACCAACACCTACTATTGTGGACCTTCAGTCTACCAACACCTACTATTGTGGACCTTCCGTCTACCAACACCTACTATTGTGGACCTCCCGTCTACCAACACCTACTATTGTGGACCTTCAGTCTACCAACACCTACTATTGTGGACCTTCCGTCTACCAACACCTACTATTGTGGACCTCCCGTCTACCAACACCTACTATTGTGGACCTCCCGTCTACCAACACCTACTATTGTGGACCTCCCGTCTACCAACACCTACTATTGTGGACCTCCCGTCTACCAACACCTACTATTGTGGACCTTCCGTCTACCAACACCTACTATTGTGGACCTTCAGTCTACCAACACCTACTATTGTGGACCTCCCGTCTACCAACACCTACTATTGTGGACCTCCCGTCTACCAACACCTACTATTGTGGACCTCCCGTCTACCAACACCTACTATTGTGGACCTCCCGTCTACCAACACCTACTATTGTGGACCTTCCGTCTACCAACACCTACTATTGTGGACCTCCAGTCTACCAACACCTACTATTGTGGACCTCCCGTCTACCAACACCTACTATTGTGGACCTCCCGTCTACCAACACCTACTATTGTGGACCTTCAGTCTACCAACACCTACTATTGTGGACCTCCCGTCTACCAACACCTACTATTGTGGACCTTCCGTCTACCAACACCTACTATTGTGGACCTTCAGTCTACCAACACCTACTATTGTGGACCTCCCGTCTACCAAAACCTACTATTGTGGACCTTCAGTCTACCAACACCTACTATTGTGGACTTCCCGTCTACCAACACCTACTATTGTGGACCTTCCGTCTACCAACACCTACTATTGTGGACCTCCCGTCTACCAACACCTACTATTGTGGACTTCCCGTCTACCAACACCTACTATTGTGGACTTCCCGTCTACCAACACCTACTATTGTGGACTTCCCGTCTACCAACACCTACTATTGTGGACCTTCCGTCTACCAACACCTACTATTGTGGACCTCCCGTCTACCAACACCTACTATTGTGGACCTTCCGTCTACCAACACCTACTATTGTGGACCTTCCGTCTACCAACACCTACTATTGTGGACCTCCCGTCTACCAACACCTACTATTGTGGACCTTCCGTCTACCAACACCTACTATTGTGGACCTCCCGTCTACCAACACCTACTATTGTGGACTTCCCGTCTACCAACACCTACTATTGTGGACTTCCCGTCTACCAACACCTACTATTGTGGACTTCCCGTCTACCAGCACCTACTATTGTGGACCTTCCGTCTACCAACACCTACTATTGTGGACCTCCCGTCTACCAACACCTACTATTGTGGACTTCCCGTCTACCAAAACCTACTATTGTGGACTTCCCGTCTACCAAAACCTACTATTGTGGACCTTCAGTCTACCAACACCTACTATTGTGGACCTTCAGTCTACCAACACCTACTATTGTGGACCTCCCGTCTACCAACACCTACTATTGTGGACCTCCCGTCTACCAACACCTACTATTGTGGACCTCCCGTCTACCAACACCTACTATTGTGGACCTTCAGTCTACCAACACCTACTATTGTGGACCTCCCGTCTACCAACACCTACTATTGTGGACCTTCAGTCTACCAACACCTACTATTGTGGACCTCCCGTCTACCAACACCTACTATTGTGGACCTCCCGTCTACCAACACCTACTATTGTGGACCTTCCGTCTACCAACACCTACTATTGTGGACTTCCCGTCTACCAACACCTACTATTGTGGACCTTCCGTCTACCAACACCTACTATTGTGGACCTTCCGTCTACCAACACCTACTATTGTGGACCTTCAGTCTACCAACACCTACTATTGTGGACCTCCCGTCTACCAACACCTACTATTGTGGACCTTCCGTCTACCAACACCTACTATTGTGGACCTTCAGTCTACCAACACCTACTATTGTGGACTTCCCGTCTACCAACACCTACTATTGTGGACCTTCCGTCTACCAACACCTACTATTGTGGACCTTCCGTCTACCAACACCTACTATTGTGGACCTTCCGTCTACCAACACCTACTATTGTGGACCTTCCGTCTACCAACACCTACTATTGTGGACCTCCCGTCTACCAACACCTACTATTGTGGACCTTCAGTCTACCAACACCTACTATTGTGGACCTTCCGTCTACCAACACCTACTATTGTGGACCTTCAGTCTACCAACACCTACTATTGTGGACCTTCCGTCTACCAACACCTACTATTGTGGACCTCCCGTCTACCAACACCTACTATTGTGGACCTCCCGTCTACCAACACCTACTATTGTGGACCTCCCGTCTACCAACACCTACTATTGTGGACCTTCCGTCTACCAACACCTACTATTGTGGACCTTCAGTCTACCAACACCTACTATTGTGGACCTTCAGTCTACCAACACCTACTATTGTGGACCTTCAGTCTACCAACACCTACTATTGTGGACCTCCCGTCTACCAACACCTACTATTGTGGACTTCCCGTCTACCAACACCTACTATTGTGGACTTCCCGTCTACCAACACCTACTATTGTGGACTTCCCGTCTACCAGCACCTACTATTGTGGACCTTCCGTCTACCAACACCTACTATTGTGGACCTCCCGTCTACCAACACCTACTATTGTGGACTTCCCGTCTACCAAAACCTACTATTGTGGACTTCCCGTCTACCAAAACCTACTATTGTGGACCTTCAGTCTACCAACACCTACTATTGTGGACCTTCAGTCTACCAAAACCTACTATTGTGGACCTCCCGTCTACCAACACCTACTATTGTGGACCTCCCGTCTACCAACACCTACTATTGTGGACCTCCCGTCTACCAACACCTACTATTGTGGACCTTCAGTCTACCAACACCTACTATTGTGGACCTCCCGTCTACCAACACCTACTATTGTGGACCTTCAGTCTACCAACACCTACTATTGTGGACCTCCCGTCTACCAACACCTACTATTGTGGACCTCCCGTCTACCAACACCTACTATTGTGGACCTTCCGTCTACCAACACCTACTATTGTGGACTTCCCGTCTACCAACACCTACTATTGTGGACCTTCCGTCTACCACACCTACTATTGTGGACCTTCCGTCTACCAACACCTACTATTGTGGACCTTCAGTCTACCAACACCTACTATTGTGGACCTCCCGTCTACCAACACCTACTATTGTGGACCTTCCGTCTACCAACACCTACTATTGTGGACCTTCAGTCTACCAACACCTACTATTGTGGACTTCCCGTCTACCAACACCTACTATTGTGGACCTTCCGTCTACCAACACCTACTATTGTGGACCTTCCGTCTACCAACACCTACTATTGTGGACCTTCCGTCTACCAACACCTACTATTGTGGACCTTCCGTCTACCAACACCTACTATTGTGGACCTCCCGTCTACCAACACCTACTATTGTGGACCTTCAGTCTACCAACACCTACTATTGTGGACCTTCCGTCTACCAACACCTACTATTGTGGACCTTCAGTCTACCAACACCTACTATTGTGGACCTTCCGTCTACCAACACCTACTATTGTGGACCTCCCGTCTACCAACACCTACTATTGTGGACCTCCCGTCTACCAACACCTACTATTGTGGACCTCCCGTCTACCAACACCTACTATTGTGGACCTTCCGTCTACCAACACCTACTATTGTGGACCTTCAGTCTACCAACACCTACTATTGTGGACCTTCAGTCTACCAACACCTACTATTGTGGACCTTCAGTCTACCAACACCTACTATTGTGGACCTCCAGTCTACCAACACCTACTATTGTGGACCTCCCGTCTACCAACACCTACTATTGTGGACCTTCGTCTAACAACACCTACTATTGTGGACCTCCCGTCTACCAACACCTACTATTGTGGACCTCCCGTCTACCAACACCTACTATTGTGGACCTCCCGTCTACCAACACCTACTATTGTGGACCTTCCGTCTACCAACACCTACTATTGTGGACCTTCAGTCTACCAACACCTACTATTGTGGACCTTCAGTCTACCAACACCTACTATTGTGGACCTTCAGTCTACCAACACCTACTATTGTGGACCTTCAGTCTACCAACACCTACTATTGTGGACCTTCAGTCTACCAACACCTACTATTGTGGACCTTCAGTCTACCAACACCTACTATTGTGGACCTTCAGTCTACCAACACCTACTATTGTGGACTTCCCGTCTACCAACACCTACTATTGTGGACCTTCCGTCTACCAACACCTACTATTGTGGACCTTCAGTCTACCAACACCTACTATTGTGGACCTTCCGTCTACCAACACCTACTATTGTGGACCTCCCGTCTACCAACACCTACTATTGTGGACCTTCCGTCTACCAACACCTACTATTGTGGACCTTCCGTCTACCAACACCTACTATTGTGGACCTCCCGTCTACCAACACCTACTATTGTGGACCTCCCGTCTACCAACACCTACTATTGTGGACCTCCCGTCTACCAACACCTACTATTGTGGACCTTCCGTCTACCAACACCTACTATTGTGGACCTTCAGTCTACCAACACCTACTATTGTGGACCTTCAGTCTACCAACACCTACTATTGTGGACCTCCCGTCTACCAACACCTACTATTGTGGACCTCCCGTCTACCAACACCTACTATTGTGGACCTTCGTCTACCAACACCTACTATTGTGGACCTCCCGTCTACCAACACCTACTATTGTGGACCTCCCGTCTACCAACACCTACTATTGTGGACCTTCAGTCTACCAACACCTACTATTGTGGACTTCCCGTCTACCAACACCTACTATTGTGGACCTTCAGTCTACCAACACCTACTATTGTGGACCTCCCGTCTACCAACACCTACTATTGTGGACCTTCCGTCTACCAACACCTACTATTGTGGACCTTCCGTCTACCAACACCTACTATTGTGGACCTTCAGTCTACCAACACCTACTATTGTGGACCTTCCGTCTACCAACACCTATATTGTGGACCTTCAGTCTACCAACACCTACTATTGTGGACCTTCAGTCTACCAACACCTACTATTGTGGACCTTCAGTCTACCAACACCTACTATTGTGGACCTTCAGTCTACCAACACCTACTATTGTGGACCTTCAGTCTACCAACACCTACTATTGTGGACCTTCAGTCTACCAACACCTACTATTGTGGACCTCCCGTCTACCAACACCTACTATTGTGGACCTCCCGTCTACCAACACCTACTATTGTGGACCTTCCGTCTACCAACACCTACTATTGTGGACTTCCCGTCTACCAACACCTACTATTGTGGACTTCCCGTCTACCAACACCTACTATTGTGGACTTCCCGTCTACCAGCACCTACTATTGTGGACCTTCCGTCTACCAACACCTACTATTGTGGACCTCCCGTCTACCAACACCTACTATTGTGGACCTTCAGTCTACCAAAACCTACTATTGTGGACCTCCCGTCTACCAACACCTACTATTGTGGACCTTCAGTCTACCAACACCTACTATTGTGGACCTCCCGTCTACCAAAACCTACTATTGTGGACCTTAGCAGCGCTTCCCGTCCTCAATAGTGGTCTGAGTTCAACATCCTGGTCCTCCGCCGACATGCCACACCCCCCCCCCCCATTGCACTGTATGTATTGGCACATTTTAAAACAACGGCTGCAGTCCTTAGAACACAAAAGGGACGGTTTTGGTAGATGGGAGCTCTTTCATATTGAGCATCTATGTCAATGACTCTGAAAGATCTATTTGCATAAATAGTTTAAGTGATTTACTATTGACCTCCAGTGAGACAGTGTTTTTATTGTTGACGTTTATCGATTCAGCATAAAGACTAATTCTTACTCGTAGCCAATAGTTAGGCCTACATGAAATAAATATAGGCACATCAAATTGTTACGGACCAAACATAGTTCCTTATAGCATCTTTAATAGATTGAATTCAAATATGTATCAACACTTGTATGACATTTTTCTCCTTTTACACAAAATGTTAGCAACATTACTCAGTTACCCCCCTCCTTCATGTTGATTTTAAGTCCTTAAGTCACATTAAGCCATCGTTGGGAGATCAACGCAAGCATTTTAGAATTTCTTCTGTGAATGGAATTTTGGGTAACTTTATTCTCCGCAGATCTACCATTACTGATAAGGCTCCTGTGTGCTCAGTGAGGGTCTGTAAAGAATGTGCGTCAGTCATATGTAAGGCTTCTCTCCTGGTGACGTCTGCAGCCCAATTTAACACTGCTCTATATATGTCCCCCTCAACTCTCTGTTCTCCCTCCAAACTGAACCGGTCTCATCCTCCTCATCCCTGGTTTGCCCATGAACTTCGTGCTCTGAAACAAGCTGGCTGGAGCCTGAGCAGGAAGTCTGGGCTCACCGTCCACACTGAGGCCTACAAACTCTACCTCTCCACCTACAGGGATGGCCTCAGTGCTGCCAGGTCCACCTACTTCAACAACAGCTCAAATAAGAACCCCCAGACACTATTCCCCACTGTCAAGAAACTACTTCAGCCCTGTGACCACATCTTCTCTACTCCTTTGACTGAACTCTGCAACTCCTTCCTTCAGTTTTTCTCAAGGACAAGATTCAACTAATCACTGACTGATAAATCTGCCTCAGCCACCCCTCCCCGTCAACCTCCTCAACCGTTACCCCTGAAACCCGACTCTCCACATTCGGCCCCCTATTGACTCTCAATATATCTCTCAACTTGACATGTCACCCAGGACTACAACCTGCTCCCAGGATCCTCTCCCCACTGTTCTCATCAAAGCCTGCCTGCTCTGTCCATATCTTACCCACATCATCAACCTCGCCCATGGAGCTGTCCCGTCCATGTACAAAACAGCTGCAGTCCCCCCCATCCGAAAGAAGCCCGGACTAGATACCTCCATCCTCAATGACTATCGTACCATCTCCAACCTCTTCCTCGCTAAAACACTTGAAAAAGGCCAGTTGCCTCTCCACTACAAACCCACCTCCTGATCAATAACCTATTTGAGCCCATCCAGTCTGGTTTCCACTCCCTCAAAGTCATCAATGACCTCCTAACCTCTGCTGATGCCGGTGCCCTCAACATCCTGATTGTCTTTGACACGGTGAGCCAACAAGTCCTGGTCACCAGGCTTGAGGGTCTGGGTGTTGAGGGCACTCTCCTGGCTACAATCCTACCTCACCAACCAGACCCACTACATCACCCTCAATGGCCATACCTCACACAGCTGCAGTTACACAGGGTGTCCCCCAGGGCTCTGTGCTGGGCCCCTTACTCTTCATCTACATCCTCCCTCTTGGTCAGATGCTCCATCACTTCAACATCCAGTTGCCATAAATTGTCAACCTAACCATTGATGATACCATTGTCTCTGCCTCAACCTTGGGTGTTGTTCTGGACTGCACCTTCTTTCCACCACTACATCTGCGGCTGAAACCCTGATCCAAGCATTCATCATCTCCCGTCTCTGCAACTCACAAGCTCCCTCCATAAGCTCCAAATGGTTCAGAACTCTGCAGCCGAACTCCTCCCCCACACTGACATCACACTCGTTTCCCTTCTTTAAGCCCCTCCCCCTTGGTTTCATGGTTTTGTTTCTTCCTGCTGTTGTCTTGGCATCGTCTTGTTTTCTGTATAGTTTCCACAATGGTAAAAGCTATTGAAAATGTAATTGAAAATAAGTCCCATGTATTATTATAATAAACAGGGACACTATCAATGTTGTCACCATTCAATGAATATATGGATAAAACATCAAATACATTTAAGTGTTTTTTAAAATAACATACCTGGTTACCTGCATTAAGTACCAACTTCAATTCAACAAAGGCTTTCTGCAAAGCATAAGGCAGATTGTAGTTCTGGAAGAGCCTTGTAAACAGAAGGAGCAACAGAATACACTACAGTATCGTCCACATACAAGTGGAGGTTACAATTTCTTACAAACCAATAGTGTTTATATAGATAGTAAAAAGTACAGGGCCCAAAATCGACCCATGGGGGGACACCTTTAGTACTAAAGGAAACTTTACTTAACACCATCAGAAGTGTTCTCTCTGTCAGGTTGTTTTCAAACCAAATGCAGGCTGCCTGACCAGGCCAATTTTTATTTTACCTTTAAGTAGGCAAGTCAGTTAAGAACAAATTCATGTTTTCAATGACGGCCAAGGAACAGTGGGTTAACTGCCTTGTTCAGGGGCAGAACGACAGATTTTTACCTTGTCAGCTCGGGGATTCGATCTTGTAACCTTTCGGTTACTAGTCCAACGCTCTAACCACTAGGCTACCTGCCGCCAAAAATTGGTCAACACAATCAAAAGACTTCCACGGGTCTATAAAAAGGGCAGCACAATGTCATTTACAATGTAATTGATCAGCAAAGACGCAGCAGGTATAGTGCTATGATGAACACTTAACTGATTCAATGAGGTGAAGCACTTCTCACAGTCAGGACAAGAGTACGACTTCTCTCCTGTACTTATTCGCTGGTGGTGTTTGAAGCTATCCACATTCAGAACATTGATAAGGCTTTTCTCCTGTTCGCACTCTCTTATGAATGTTTAGATGACTTGGTGAGGTGAAATCCTTCCCCACAGTTAGAGCAGGAGTAAGGTTTTTCTCCTGTGTGTTTACTTGTGAAGGTTCAGGCTGTCCAGATGAGAGATTCTTCCACACAGTCAGATCATTAGTAAGGCTTCTCCCCTGTGTGCACTCTGATGTAGTGTTAGATTGCTTGATGTGGTGAAGCATTTCCCACAGTCAGAGCAGCAGTAAGGCTTCTCTCCAGAATGTTTCCGCAGGTGTCTTTCAAGATATGATGGGAATGGGAAACTCTTCCCACAGTCAGAGCAGGAGTAAGGCTTCTCCCCTGTGTGAGTTATCCGATGAGAGGTTAGATGACTTGATGTTGTGAAGCATTTCCCACAGTCAGAGCAGGAGTACGGTTTCTCTCCAGAATGTTTCCGCAAGTGTATTTCAAGATATGATGGGAATGGGAAACTCTTCTCACAGTGAGGACAGCGGTGAGGCTTCTCTCCAGTGTGTGTTCGCTGGTGCACGTTCAAGCCACTCAGTTGGGAGAAACTCATCCCACAGACCGAGCAGGAATAAGGCTTCTCTCCAGAATGTTTTCGCAGGTGTCTTTCAAGATATGATGGGAATGGGAAACTCTCCTTACACTGAGGACAGTGGTGAGGCTTCTCTCCAGTGTGTGTTCGCTGGTGCACATTCAAGCCACTCAGTTGAGAGAAACTCATCCCACAGTCATTACAGGAATAAGGCTTCTCTCCAGAATGTTTACGCAGGTGTCTTTCAAGATATGATGGGAATGGGAAACTCTCCTCACAGTGAGGACAGTGGTGAGGCTTCTCTCCAGTGTGTGATCGCTGGTGCACATTCAAGCCACTGCGTTGCGAGAAACTCATCCCACAGACAGAGCAGGAATAAGGCTTCTCTCCAGAATGTTTTCGCAGGTGTCTTTCAAGATATGATGGGAATGGGAAACTCTCCTCACAGTGAGGACAGTGGTGAGGCTTCTCTCCAGTGTGTGTTCGCTGGTGCACATTCAAGCCACTCAGTTGAGAGAAACTCATCCCACAGTCAGAGCAAGAGTAAGGCTTCTCTCCAGAATGTTTACGCACGTGTCTTTCAAGATATGAAAGGAACGGGAAACTCTTCTCACAGTGAGGACAGCTGTGAGACCTCTTAACTTTGCCCACCTTCCGATGTTTCTTGACTGAAGCAGGTAATGTCTCAACTTGGTCAGAGGAGTTAGGGGTCTCTCCTGTGTAAATGACAACAAAACAACAAGTGAGCTGGTGAAACACAAATGCATAATTTTTGAATCAAATTAAAAGAAAGCAATGTGCCCAATAAAGCAGTACTGAAATGGGTTACTTACAGTAGGTTTCTCTGCTTGGAACTAATGAGCAATCATTTTGACTGCAACATTCTAACAGTGTAATTTAATACATTTCATATATGCTTTCACAAAAATAACAACTTGGTTGTGTTTATGAAGGACTAAGGTAACATTAAAATATGTTTACTTTATTTCAAGCACAATATAATTATTTTGTTACTGTATGAAACAAAACCACAAAAAACGTGTTCAATCAATTTAATTCATGGAGTGCCCTTTCATAATGACTATGAAACAGAAAGTGTGTGTGTGTTGGAACACCGTAAAAGCTTATTTTTATAACGACAAAAACAAAATACCATTCAGATTTATTTTTTGAGGTCACTCCTTTCATTGGGAATCCAGATTTCTAATCGACTTTCTTGCAGTTCCTATCACTTCCACTGGATGTCAACAGTCTTTAGAAATTGGTTGAGGTTTTTCCTTTGAGAAATGAAGAAGTAGCACTGTTCAGAACGAGGGAAGTGTAATCTTTGTTAGAGGCGCGTTACACAGAGGCTCGCTACACATGGTTTTCCTCCGGCATTGAACACAGTATATCCCATCTTACATTTTATCAATTATTTACGTAAAAAAATACCTAAAGTTGAATTAGGAAGTAGTTTTAAATGTTTGAACAAAGCTTACAGGTAACTTTAGTAGTCATGTTGCGTGAGTTGGAACCGGTGTTTTTCTGGATCAAACGCGACAAATAAATGGACATTTTGGACATATATCGACGGAATTAATCGAACAAAAGGACAATTTGTGATGTTTATGGGACATATTGGAGTGCCAACAGAAGAAGCTCGTCAAAGGTAAGGCATGAATTATATCTTTATTTCTGCGTTTTGTGTCGCGCCTGGAGGGTTGAAATATGATGGTCTGATGGTCTGTTTGTTTGCTCGAGTGCTATCCTCAGATAATAGCATCGTTTGCTTTCGCCGTAAAGCCTTTTTGAAATCTGACGCGTTGGCTGGATTCACAACAAGGGTAGCTTTAATTTGGTGTATTGCATGAGTGATTTCACGAAAGTTTAATTTTTATAGTAATTTATTAGTTGGGACATATCCCAGAGAGGTTAACTTCTTTGGGATAGGGGGCAGCATTTTCACTTTTGGATGAATTGGTGCCCAAATTGAACGGCCTCCTACTCTGTCCCAGATGATAATATATGCATATTATTATTACTATTGGATAGAAAACACTCTGAAGTTTCTAAAACCGTTTGAATTATGTCTGTGAGTATAACAGAACTCATTTGGCAGGCAAACTTCCAAACAGGAAGTAAAAAATCTGAAATGGGTCGATGTGAAAGTCATTGCCTATTCAAATCTCTGTAATTTATGGATCTGTTTGTACTTCATACGCCTTCCACTAGATGTCAACAGTCAGTAGAACGTGGAATGAAGCCTCTAGTGTGATGTGGGGCTGGATGGGAGCTATTTGAGTGACTGGTCTGGCAGAGTTCCAGTTCCTGCCCACGCACGCTAGCCATGTGATGTCCATGTGTGCCATGGGTTACACAGACATGAAGAAATGCTCCGGTTGGGACGTTATTGGATATATATGATAACAAAATCCTAAAGATTGATTCTCTACTAATTTTGACCAGTTTATTCGACTTGTAATATAACTTTTTGAAGTTTTCATCCGACATTTGCCTTCAATGCGCCGGTGTTTGGACACGTGTACTACACATGCTAGATAAAGTTACTTATGTCATATTAGCAATGGACATAGTCGAACAAAAAAAACGATTTATTGTGGAAATAGGATTCCTGGCATTGCATTCTGATGAAGATATTCAAAGGTAAGGGAATATTTATGATGTAATTTCGTATTTCTGTCGAATCCAACATGGCGGAGAAATGTTATTTATATTTGAGCGCCGTCTCAGATTATTGCATGGTGTGCTTTTTCCTAAAGTTTTTTTTACATTTTTTTTTTTTTAAATCTGACACAGCGGTTGCATTAAGAACCAGTGTATCTTTAATTATATGTAAAACATGTATCTTTCATCAAAGTTGATGATGAGTATTTATGTTAGATGGCGTGGCTCTCTAAAAGTTCTCCGGATATTTGAGCCACTTCTGAACACGGCGCCAATGTAAACCAAGATTTGTGGCTATAAATATGCACATTATCGAACAAAACAAATGTATTGTGTAACATGATGTCATATGAGTGTCATCTGATGAAGATGTTCAAAGGTTAGTGATTAATTTTCTCTATTTCTGGGTTTTGTGAAAGCTATCTTTGCTGGGAAAAAATGGCTGCGTGTTTTTTGGATTTGGTGGTGAGCTAACATAAATATATGTTGTGTTTTCGCTGTAAAACATTTTAAAAATCGGACATGTTGGCTGGATTCACAAGATGTTTATCTTTCATTTGCTGTATTGGACTGGTTAATGTGTGAAAGTTAAATATTTCAAAAAAATATTTTTGAATTTCGCACGCTGCCTTTTCAGCGGAATGTTGGGGGGGGGGGGGGGGGGGGGGGTTCCGCTATCGGAACGTCTGTCCAAGAAAGGTTAACAGCTTCTACCCCCAAGCCATAAGACTGCTGAACAATTAAGCAAATGGCCACCGGATTATTTACATCGACCCCCCCCCCCTCTCTCCATTTGTTTTTTACACTGCTGTTACTCGCTGTTTATCTATGCATAGTCACTTCACACCTACCTACACGTACAAATTACCTTGACTAACTTGTGCCCCCACACATTGACTCTGTACCGGTACCCCTTGTATATAGCCTCGTTGTTATTATTATTTTTTTGGTAAATATTTTAACTCTTTCTTGAACTGCACTCTTGGTTAAGGGCTTGTAAGAATTTCACGGTTAGGTCTACACGTTGTATTCGGTGCATTTGACAAAGTTTGATTTGAATTTACGAACATCCAACAGTTGAATATGGAATTGACCATTTTTAGGACCTTCCTCTGACACCGCCTGGTGTAGAGGTCCTGGGTGGCAGGCAGCTTAGCCCCAGTGATGTACTGGGCCGTTCGCACTACCCTCTGTAGTGCCTTGCGGTCGGAGGCAGAGCAGTTGCCGTACCAGGCAGTGATGCGACCAGTCAGGATGCGCTTGATGTTGCAGCTGTAAAAGTTTTGAGGATCTGAGTACCCATGACAAATCTTTTCAGTCTCCTGAGGGGAATAGCTTTTGTCGTGCCCTCTTCATGACTGTCTTGGTGTGATTGGACCAAGATAGTTTGTTGGTGATGTGGACACCAAGGAACTTGATGCTCCACTACAGCCCCGTCGATGAGAATGGGGGAGTGCTCAGTCCTCCTGTTCCTGTAGTCCACAATCATCTCCTTTGTCTTGATCACGTTGAGGGAGAGGTTGTTATCCTGGCACCATCAAATCTAATTAGATATGTCACACGCGGTTAGCAGATGTTAATGCGAGTGTAGCGAAATGCTTGGCATCTAGTTCCGACCATGCAGTAATATCTAACCTAACAATTTCACAACAACTACCTTATACACACAAGTGTAAAGGAATGAATAAGAATATGTACATAAAAATATATGAATGAGCGATGGCCGAACGGCATAGGCAAGATGCAGTAGATGGTATAGAGTACAGTATATACATATGAGATGAGTAATGTAGGGTATGTAAACATTATATAAAGTGGCTAGTGATACATTACATCAATTTTTCATTATTATAGTGGCTAGAGATGAGTCAGTATGTTGGCAGCAGCCACTCAATGTTAGTGATAGCTGTTTAACAGTCTGATGGCCTTGAGATAGAAGCTGTTTTTCAGTCTCTCGGTCCCCGCTTTGATGCACCTGTACTGACCTCGCCTTCTCGATGATAGCGGGGTGAACAGGCAGTGGCTCGGGTGGTTGTTGTCCTTGATGATCTTTTTGGCCTTCCTGTGACATCGGGTGGTGTAGGTGTCCTGGAGGGCAGGTAATTTGCCCCCGGTGATGCGTTGTGCAGACCTCACTACCCTCTGGAGAGCTTTACGGTTGTGGGCGGAGCAGTTGCCGTACCAGGCAGTGATACAGCCCAACAGGATGCTCTCGATTGTGCATCTGTAAAAGTGTGTGAGTGTTTTTGGTGACAAGCCAAATTTCTTCAGCCTCCTGAGGTTGAAGAGGCGCTGCTGCGCCTTCTTCACCACGCTGTCTGTGTGGGTGGACCATTTCAGTTTGTCCGTAACTCTCCACCCTCTCCACTACTGTCCTGTCAATATAGATAGGGGGCTGCTCCCTCTGCTGTTTCCTGAAGTTCATGATCATCTCCTTTGTTTTGTGGACGTTGAGTGAGAGGTTATTTTCCTGACACCACACGCCGAGGGCCCTCACCTCCTCCCTGTAGGCCGTCTCATTGTTGTTGGTAATCAAGCCTACCACTGTAGTGTCGTCTGCAAACTTGATGATTGAGTTGGAGGCGTGCATGGCCACGCAGTCATGGGTGAACAGGGAGTACAGGAGAGGGCTGAGAACGCACCCTTGTGGGGCCCCAGTGTTGAGGATCAGCGGGTGGAGATGTTGTTACCTACCCTCACCACCTGGGGGCAGCCCGTCAGGAAGTTCAGGACCCAGTTGCACAGGGCGGGGTCGAGACCCAGGGTCTCGAGCTTAATGACGAGTTTGGAGGGTACTATGGTGTTAAATGCTGAGCTGTTGTCGATGAACAGCATTCTTACATAGGCATTCCTCTTGTCCAGATGGGTTAGGGCAGTGTGATTGCGATTGTGTCGTCTGTGGACCTATTGGGGCGGTAAGCAAATTGGAGTGGGTCTAGGGTGTCAGGTAGGGTGAAGGTGATATGGTCATGGACTAGTCTCTCAAAGCACTTCATGATGACGGAAGTGAGTGCTACGGGGCGATAGTCATTTAGCTCAGTTACCTTCGTTTTTCTTGGGAACAGGAACAATGGTGGCCCTCTTGAAGCATGTGGGAACAGCAGACTGGGATAAGGCTTGATTGAATGTGTCAGTAAACGCACCAGCCAGCTGGTCTGCGCATGAGGATGCGGCTGGGGATGCCGTCTGGACCGGCAGCCTTGCGAGGGTTAACACGTTTAAATGTTTTACTCACGTTGGCTGCAGTGAAGGAGAGCCCGCAGGTTTTCGTAGTGGGCCATGTCAGTAGCACTGTGTAGTCCTCAAAGCAAGCAAAGAAGTTGTTTAGTTTGTCTGGGAGCAAGACATTGTGGTCCGCGACGGGGCTGGTTTTCCTTTTGTAGTTCGTGATTGACTGTATACCCTGCCACATACCTCTCGTGTCTGAGCCGTTGAATTGCGACTCTTTGTCTCTATACTGATGCTTAGCTTGTTTGATTGCCTTGCGGAGGGAATAGCTACACTGTTTGTTTCCGGTCACCTTGCCCTGATTAAAAGCAGTGGTTTGTACTTTCAGTTTTGCGCGAATGCTGCCATCAATCCACGGTTTCTGGTTGGGGAATATTTTAATAGATGCTGTGGGTACAACATCCCCGATGCACTTGCTAATAAACTCGCTCACCGAATCAGCGTATTCATCAATGTTATTGTTTGACGCTATGCGGAACATATCGCAGTCCACATGATCGAAGCAATCTTGAAGCGTGGAATCCGATTGGTCGGACCAGCGTTGAATAGACCTGAGCACGGGCGCTTCCTGTTTTAGTTTCTGTCTATAGGCTGGGAGCAACAAAATGGAGTCGTGGTCAGATTTTCCAAAAGGAGGGCGGGGGACGGCTTTATATGCGTCGCGAAAGTTAGAATATCAATGATCCAGGGATTTGCCAGCCCGGGTTGCGCATTCCATATGCTGATAAAATTTAGGGAGCCTTGTTTTCAGATTAGCCTTGTTAAAATCCCCAGCTACAATAAATGCATCCTCAGGATATGTGGTTTCCAGTTTACATAGAGTCAAATTAAGTTCTTTAAGGGCCGTCAAAGTGTCTGATTGGGGCGGGATATACACGACTGTGATTATGATCTGGTAGATAATGCGGTCGGTATTTGATTGTAAGGAATTCTAGGTCAGGTGAACAAAAGGAATTGAGTTCCTGTATTTTGTTATGATCACACCACGTCTCGTTAATCATAAGGCATACACCCCCGCCCTTCTTCTTACCAGAGAGATGTTTGTTTCTGTTGGCGCGATGCATGAAGAAGCCAGGTGGCTGTACCGACTCTGACGTATCGCGAGTGAGCCATGTTTCCGTGAAACAAAGAACGTTACAATCTCTGATGTCGCTCTGGAAGGCAACCCTTGCTTGGATTTTGTCTACGTTGTTGTCAAGAGACTGGACATTGGTGAGTAGTATGCTCGGGAGCGGGGCACGATGTGCCCGTCTACGGAGCCTGACCAGAAGACCGCTCCCAACGGCCCCTTCTGGTCAGGCGCCATTGTTTTGGGTCGCAGGCTGGGATCCGATCCATTGTCCTGGGTGGTGGACCAAACAGAGGATCCACTTCGGGAAAGTCGTATTCCTGGTCGTAATGTTGGTGAGTTGACGTTGCTCTTATATCCAATAGTTCCTCCCGACTGTATGTAATAAAACCTCATATTTCCTGGGGTAACAATGTAAGAAATAACACATAAAAAAAAACAAAATACTGCATAGTTTCCTAGGAACGTGAAGCGAGGTGGCCATCTCTGTCGGCGCCAAGTCTCTGACCTCCTCCCTATAGGCTGTCTCGTCGTTGATCAGGCCTACTACTGTTGTGTCGTCTGCAAACTTAATCATGGTGTTGGAGTCGTGCCTGGCCATGCAGTCGTGGGTGAACAGGGAGTACAGGAGGGGACTGAGCACGCACCCCTGAGGGGCTCCAGTGTTGAGGATCGGCGTGGCAGATGTTTTGCTACCTACCCTTACCACCTGGGGGTGGCCCGTCAGGAAGTCCAGGATCCAGTTGCAGAGGGAGGTGTTTAGTCCCAAGATTCTTAGCTTAGTGATGAGTTTTGAGGGCACTATGGTGTTGAACGCTGAGCTGTAGTCAATGAACAGCATTCGCACATAGGTGTTCCTTCTGTCCAGGTGGGGAAGGGCAGTGTGGAGTGCAATAGAGATTGCATCTGTGGATCTGTTTGAGCAGTATGCAAATTGCAGTGGGTCTAGGGTTTCTGGGATAATGGCATTAATGTGAGCCATTACCAGCCTTTCAAAGTACTTCATGGCTATGGACGTGAGTGCTACGGGTCTGTAGTCATTTAGGCAGGTTACCTTAGTCCCTGTGCCCAAGAGCACTATGGTGGTCTGCTTGAAGCATGTTGGTATTAGACTCAATCAGGGACATGTTGAAAATGTCAGTGAAGACACCTGCCAGTTGGTCAGCATATGCCCGGAGAACATGTCCTGGTAATCCGTCTGGCCCCGCAGCCTTGTGTATGTCGACCTGTATAAAGGTCTTACTCACGTCGGCTACGGAGAGCGTGATCACACAGTCGTCCGGAATAGCCGATGCTCTCACGTATGCCTCAGTGTTGTTGGCCTCGAAGTGATTTGGCTCATCTGGTAGGCTCGTGTCACTGGGCAGCTCGCGGCTGTGCCTCCGTTTGTAGTCTGTAATAGTTTGCAGACTCTGTCACATCCGACGAGCGTCGGAGCCGGTGTAGTACGATTCAATCTTAGCCTTGTATTGACGCTTCGCCTGTTTGATGTTTCGTCAGAGGGCATAGCAGGATTTCTTATAAGCTTCCAGGTTAGAGTCCCGCACCTTGAAAGCGGCAACTCTAGCCTTTAGCTCAGCGCGGATGTTGCCTGTAATCCATGGCTTCTGGTTGGGGTGTGTACGTACAGTCACTGTGGGGACGACGTCCTCGATGGACTTATTGATAAAGCCAGTGACTCGTGGTGTACCATCAGTGCCATCAATGCCATCAGAAGAATCCCAGAACATATTCCAGTCTGTGCTAGCAAAACAGTCTGATTGTATGCATAACACTACCTCATCTATCACTGATAGTGACATTGTTCGTACTGTATATTATTTATATTGACAATATCTATTTCTACTATGCAATATTTATAAAATATTTTTTATCTGGACACTGTTTACATGGAATTGTTCCTTATTGTAGGCTACTACTTTTAGTCTTCATCTTTACTACACTACTCACTGTTTAGCACATGACCTCACATGTGAATCCTTAAAGAGATGGGTGGGGCTAAGGCTTAAGAAGATGTGATTAATGCTGAATGGGTGTAGACAAAGGAGAGCTCTCCAGTAAGTGTACCAAAATATTCACAGGCCATTTTCTCAAAAGTGAGTTTACAAGTTTATTAACTTTCAAAGCAGAATTACTTTCCCATTTGTTCCTCAACTGTAGTGTAATGATATACAATGTTGTAGCTCTGAGTCTCTACTTTTATCCAATGTAAAGAAACAACTCAATTTCAAATGTTGCTTCATAAGACCGATTTGAGCTGGATCGGTCACATGTACCAATACAATAGAATGGACTATCCTGTTCTTCATTCACAATTGGAGATTCCATAATTATGCATTGTTCACTTTAGCGATTATAGTGTTGAAGACCCACTCCAGCGTCCCTAGAGCAGCACCTGATTTCATTAACAATAGCACCTCAATAGGTGGTCCAGGTGTACTCCAACTTAGCACAAATGTGTGGTGTCACATCAGATCTTCTAAAGAGCTGATCTGATTTGTAAAAAAATAAATTAAAAAAATTAGTAGAAAAATATCTGAATTAGGCTGCCGTTTCGGGCCATTTGTTATCAAGTGGCCACTGGTTGGTGGGGGCAGCAGGTTGCCTAGTGGTTAGAGCGTTGGGCCAGTAACCAAAAGGTTGCTGGATCGAATCCCCGAGCTGGTAAAATTCTATCGTTCTGCCCCTGAACAAGGCAGTTAACCAACTGTTCACCGGTAGGACGTCATTGTAAGAATGTCTTAACCGACTTGCCTAGTTACATTTTTAAAAAGGCGCAATTGTCCTACATTGCTCCTCTATTGTTCTCGCAAGCAAGAGGGGAAGCCGATGACATCAGACCAACTCCTTGAATTGCCAAACTCTTGAATTTTGCAATTGTGTAAAAAATCAAGTAAAAACTATTTTGCTCAACCTCGTGTGTGCGTGCACTGCACTGCATTTACAAGCATTTCGCTACACCCGCAATAACATCTGCTAAACATGTGTATGCGACAAATAAACTGTGATTTGACTTGGAATGTCATTTTTTTCTACAGGAAAAGTTTTTTTTATAAATAGCTGGATTGGGACTTTAAACTGTGACGTCAACTAATGTGTTCCTGGATCATCGGACAGGCCTAAAAAAACTAGATCAAACCTGCTCTTACCATGATCAGATTCCCCAAAGCCATCCTTCTCCTCTTCTTTAACGGTGACATTCAGCCCCAGTGTTTGACTGCTGTCTGCCATCTTCACTGACGCCATCTCTGGACTCTCTTCTGTGTGAATGAGAACAAGGAAAAGGTTAAACTATGTTATCTTGCATTGACTTGAGGAAATAAAATAAATACTAAAACCATGTAGCAAAGTGGTTGGCGAGCAACTAAATAACCCAAATATGTCCTTTTTAAAATGCTTGGTGTCTTAACCCCAACCCCAGGCGTCCTAACCCCAACCCCAGGCGTCCTAACCCCAACCCCAGGCGTCCTAACCCCAACCCCAGGCGTCCCAACCCCAGGCGTCCCAACCCCAACCCCAGGCGTCCTAACCCCAACCCCAGGCGTCCCAACCCCAGGCGTCCCAACCCCAGGCGTCCCAACCCCAGGCGTCCCAACCCCAGGCGTCCCAACCCCGGCGTCCCAACCCCAGCCCCAGGTGTCTTAACCCTAACCCCAGGTGTCTTAACCCTAACCCCAGGTGTCCCAACCCCAGGCGTCCCAACCCCAGGCGTCTCAACCGCAGGCGTCCCAACCCCAGCCCCAGGTGTCCCAACCCCAGGCGTCCTAACCCCAGCCCCAGGCGTCCCAACCCCAGGCGTCCCAACCCCAGGCGTCCCAACCCCGGCGTCACAACCCTAACCCCAGGTGTCTTAACCCTAACCCCAGGTGTCTTAACCCTAACCCCAGGTGTCTTAACCCTAACCCCAGGTGTCCCAACCCCAGGTGTCCCAACCCTAGGCGTCCCAACCCCAGGCGTCCCAACCCCAGGCGTCCCAGCCCCAGGTGTCTTAACCCTAACCCCAGGTGTCCCAACCCCAGGTGTCCCAACCCCAGGTGTCCTAGCCCCAGCCCCAGGTGTCCTAGCCCCAGCCCCAGGCGTCCCAGCCCCAGGCATCCTAGCCCCAACCCCAGGTGTCCTAATCCCAACCCCGGGTGTCCTAATCCCAACCCCGGGTGTCCTAATCCCAACCCCGGGTGTCCTAATCCCAACCCCGGGTGTCCTAGCCCCAACCCCGGGTGTCCCAGCCCCAACCCCAGGCGTCCCAACCCCAACCCCAGGCGTCCTAACCCCAACCCCAGGCGTCCTAACCCCAGGCGTCCTAACCCCAGCCCCAGGCGTCCCAACCCTAGGCGTCCCAACCCCAGGCGTCCCAACCCCAGGCGTCCCAACCCCAGCCCCAGGTGTCTTAACCCTAACCCCAGGTGTCTTAACCCTAACCCCAGGTGTCTTAACCCTAACCCCAGGTGTCTTAACCCTAACCCCAGGCGTCCCAACCCCAGGCGTCCCAACCCCAGGCGTCCCAACCCCAGGCGTCCCAACCCCAGGTGTCTTAACCCTAACCCCAGGTGTCCCAACCCCAGGCGTCCTAACCCCAGCCCCAGGTGTCCCAACCCCAGGCGTCCTAACCCCAGCCCCAGGCGTCCCAACCCCAGGCGTCCCAACCCCGGCGTCACAACCCTAACCCCAGGTGTCTTAACCCTAACCCAAGGTGTCTTAACCCTAACCCCAGGTGTCCCAACCCCAGGTGTCCCAACCCTAGGCGTCCCAACCCCAGGCGTCCCAACCCCAGGCGTCCCAGCCCCAGGTGTCTTAACCCTAACCCCAGGTGTCCCAACCCCAGGTGTCCCAACCCCAGGTGTCCTAGCCCCAGCCCCAGGTGTCCTAGCCCCAGCCCCAGGCGTCCCAGCCCCAGGCGTCCTAGCCCCAGGCATCCTAGCCCCAACCCCGGGTGTCCTAATCCCAACCCCGGGTGTCCTAATCCCAACCCCGGGTGTCCTAATCCCAACCCCGGGTGTCCCAGCCCCAACCCCGGGTGTCCCAGCCCCAACCCCCGGCGTCCCAACCCCAACCCCAGGCATCCTAACCCCAACCCCAGGCGTCCTAACCCCAACCCCAGGCGTCCTAACCCCAGGCGTCCTAACCCCAACCCAAGGCGTCCTAACCCCAGGCGTCCTAACCCCAGCCCCAGGCGTCCCAACCCCAGGCGTCCCAACCCCGGCGTCCCAACCCCAGGCGTCCCAACCCCGGCGTCCCAACCCCAGCCCCAGGTGTCTTAACCCTAACCCCAGGTGTCTTAACCCTAACCCCAGGTGTCTTAACCCTAACCCCAGGTGTCCCAACCCCAGGTGTCCCAACCCTAGGCGTCCCAACCCCAGGCGTCCCAACCCCAGGCGTCCCAACCCCAGGTGTCTTAACCCTAACCCCAGGTGTCCCAACCCCAGGCGTCCTAACCCCAGCCCCAGGTGTCCCAACCCCAGGCGTCCTAACCCCAGCCCCAGGCGTCCCAACCCCAGGCGTCCCAACCCCAGGCGTCCCAACCCCAGGCGTCCCAACCCCAGGCGTCCCAACCCCAGGCGTCCCAACCCCGGCATCACAACCCTAACCCCAGGTGTCTTAACCCTAACCCCAGGTGTCTTAACCCTAACCCCAGGTGTCCCAACCCCAGGTGTCCCAACCCTAGGCGTCCCAACCCCAGGCGTCCCAACCCCAGGCGTCCCAGCCCCAGGTGTCTTAACCCTAACCCCAGGTGTCCCAACCCCAGGTGTCCCAACCCCAGGTGTCCTAGCCCCAGCCCCAGGTGTCCCAGCCCCAGGCGTCCCAGCCCCAGGCGTCCTAGCCCCAACCCCAGGTGTCCTAATCCCAACCCCGGGTGTCCTAGCCCCAACCCCGGGTGTCCTAGCCCCAACCCCGGGTGTCCTAGCCCCAACCCCGGGTGTCCTAGCCCCAACCCCAGGTGTCCTAATCCCAACCCCAGGTGTCCTAAATGAAAAATAAGATAACATCTTAAAAATAATGTAACCAATCTGTCTCTGACTAAAAGTATAAATATATGAAAACCAGCAGACACTTTGGCCCTTGAGAACCAGAACAACACTGGTGTAAAGCTGTTGATAAACTTTCGGGTGTAATCATTAGTGCACACTGTAGCAAACAGTTTGGCCTGATGCAAATCATTTTGCAATGGAAACCATTTATTCAAGGAACCAAACGCAACAAAACAGGGAGGGACCTACCTGAAATGTGTCCAATAGAAACTAATTTACATTGCAGAACGTTTTACGTTTAGTCATTTTATTTGACTCTAAACGTAAAGTTCTGAGCAATTATTATTTTATTTTTTTACATAAAATATTGTAAAAGCACCAACAAATCAGCTCCAAGTGATTTTCATTTTGGAAATCTGTTACAAAGAATTCCCACGCATTATAGAGATATACTGTATGTGATTGTATATAAACGTAAGCAAGGTTTTAGTCATATCTGTTTGGGCTTCTTGCGTCAATTTGCGGTCTACAAATTAGTTGTAGTTATGTTTCCCTGGCCATCCTCTCAAGAAAATAAAATTGTCCCACAGCAGAATCTAGTTGATGATCCCTGAAGTAAACGGTTTCCGTTGCAAAACGTTTCGCAAACAGACCAAATGTTTTGCTACAGTCTAATGGCCTAATGAATATACTCCTGCCGTCCTACCTTGGTTGTAACCACTGTTGATTAAAACCTGCTCTGTCACCTGGGTAATCATCCTATTCCCATGATAAACCCTGCTCTGTTACCTGGGTAATGATCCTATTCCCATGATAAACCCTGCTCTGTCACCTGGTTAATCATCACATTCCCATGATAAACCCTGCTCTGTTACCTGGGTAATCATCACATTCCCATGATAAACCCTGCTCTGTCACCTGGGTAATCATCACATTCCCATGATAAACCCTGCTCTGTTACCTGGGTAATCATCACATTCCCATGATAAACCCTGCTCTGTTACCTGGGTAATCATCACATTCCCATGATAAACCCTGCTCTGTTACCTGGGTAATGATCCTATTCCCATGATAAACCCTGCTCTGTTACCTGGGTAATCATCCTATTCCCATGATAAACCCTGCTCTGTCACCTGGGTAATCATCACATTCCCATGATAAACCCTGCTCTGTCACCTGGGTAATCATCACATTCCCATGATAAACCCTGCTCTGTCACCTGGGTAATCATCACATTCCCATGATAAACCCTGCTCTGTCACCTGGGTAATCATCACATTCCCATGATAAACCCTGCTCTGTCACCTGGGTAATCATCACATTCCCATGATAAACCCTGCTCTGTTACCTGGGTAATAATCCTATTCCCATGATAAACCCTGCTCTGTTACCTGGGTAATAATCCTATTCCCATGATAAACCCTGCTCTGTTACCTGGGTAATCACCCTATTCCCATGATAAACCCTGCTCTGTTACCTGGGTAATCATCACATTCCCATGATAAACCCTGCTCTGTTACCTGGGTAATAATCCTATTCCCATGATAAACCCTGCTGTTACCTGGGTAATCATCCCATTTCCATGATAAACCCTGCTCTGTTACCTGGGTAATAATCCTATTCCCATGATAAACCCTGCTCTGTTACCTGGGTAATCATCACATTCCCATGATAAACCCTGCTCTGTTACCTGGGTAATATCACATTCCCATGATAAACCCTGCTCTGTTACCTGGGTAATCATCACATTCCCATGATAAACCCTGCTCTGTCACCTAGGTAATCATCCTATTCCCATGATAAACCCTGCTGTTACCTGGGTAATCATCCTATTCCCATGATAAACCCTGCTCTGTCACCTAGGTAATCATCCTATTCCCATGATAAACCCTGCTCTGTTACCTGCGTAATCATCGCATTCCCAAATCTTCACTTCCTCTTCTATATCTTTTGTGATGATATTCAGCCGGATTGTTTGACTGCTTTCTTTCACTGATGCCATCTCTCCTGCGGTGCCCAGGGAACTTCTTTGTCACAATCAGGACCCAGTCAGTATAGTCTTGGGCTCAGTGTGGAAGGAGAGCGGCAGGCTGGTTATCCTCGCTGTCCTAAAGTAAAGATAAATAACCTGTAAAAGAAAAAAAGCCTGTATGAAATACAGGACTGTTATGTCATTTGGTGGCTGCGCTATCTAGTTAGCGCACACATTCTTTGTTTTCTGAGGTAGCCAGTCATTTGATCAACGTTGCTATGCTCATTTAGTTTACTGTATGGGGCCTCAGCTGGCTAAGCTAAGAAATAAAGTGTAAAATTGCAAGGTAGCTAGCTATTATTCGGGTTTGGTTTTTAGCTGAACCAGTATATGGGCAGAGGAGGAGATAATGAATATAGGAGTCACCTCTCTAGCCCAGTTAGCTACCATTTCATTTACTGCCGCCATGCCCGGAATGGACTTCCCAAAAATGTCTAAATAAACATTTACAAGCAACCGGAAAATAATTGTCTGGAAAGGGTGCATGAGCCAAATTCACTTTTTTTGGCACCTCCAATAAGTGTTGATAGATTAGATACATGGCATACTTGGTCTAAAATAATACTGATTACTTCCAGACAAGGCATTTTTTTCAATTACTTGTACATTTTTATTTAGACCATTTTTGGAAGTACATACCAGGCATGAAGGTAGTAAATGACGATAGTTGCTCAGCGAAACCCAATATTTTGGTGAGTAACTAACATATATTGACATTTATAACACTTGCAGAGCTGTCTAATGGGAAAATGAATGGTAGCCAACTGTGGACTTCTCTGCCCAAGTGTATTCATTATGTATTACAACAGGGTTTACTAAGTTTATTATCCATGCATAGTCACTTTACCTCTATCTACATGTTACCTCAATTACCTCGACTAACCAGTGCCCCCGCACATTGACTCTGTACCAGTACCCCCTGTATATAGCCTCACTACTGTTTATTATTTTGTTGCTCATTTCTCATTTTTTACTTCGGTTTATTTGAGTAAATACTTTAACACTTAAACTGCATTGTTGGTTAATGAAGGGTTTGTAAGTAAGCTTTTCACTGTAAGGTTGAACACCCGTTGTATTCGGCGCTTGTGACAAATACAATTTGATTTTGTTTAATTACCAAACGAACACAAACAGATCAAATCGAACGAAACGGGTAGGGACCTAGCTACCTAAATTTGTCCAATGGAAACTCGTTTTCGTTGCAGAACATTTTCCGTTTTGAGTAAACTGTTTGTTGCAACACGTTTTACAACAGACGAAACGTTTCTCTACCAATCGGCGTTATGAATACCTTCCAAGTAAATGAAGCAAAACAAAGCAAACGAAACTGGGAGGGACATACCTGAATTTGTGCAGGTTTTAGCCACCATTTCCCGCTAACTACAGAACATTTGGTTTAGCTAACGTTAGGTAGCTACATATTTCCCTATTTTGTTATTAGAACACGTATGTGGTGACAGTTTAATGTATTGTTTGTTAACTTTAGCTATGAGTTGAGTTAACATTAGCCAACGTTAGTTAGCTAACTGTAGGCCTTGTCTGGCCATTTGCCCTGCTGCAACAGACTAACGGAGAAGGTTCTTACCTGAGGCCTTGCTTCGCTAAAACGGAATTTAAGAAATGCTTATTTTGAATCAAGTGTTTATTGTTTAACGAATAAATTGTTATTTACGCATTGATGTCTATTCCAAAAGGATCGTACACAAAAGCGATGGCAATTTGCGCATTTTTCTTTTTCGACAGACTAGGCGTGTTTCAAACTACACTAACGTAGACAGTCGGTCGCCACCTGTGTGCGGGAGTGTGAATCACATATAATACTTACTCAGGTTGTGGTCACTTTATTTATAACAACATGTGATACTGGATTATTCTCATTCGAAAGTGTGAAGTCCTCAAACTAAACAATAAATATTTTGTTTACACATAAAAAGGAGTGACTTTAGCCAGAGTATTCCTAACCATCAAGTTCTCTAAGGCTGTGTTTACACAGGTAGCCCAATTTTGCACTAATTGGTCTGTTGACCATCGGATATCTTAGACAGAGGTGATTAAACACGTTTTTGGGCTACTTCTAAATTTCACCTCATTTCATACAAAACATATGTATATGGGGTGGCAGGTAGCCTAGTTGTTAGAGCGTTGGGACAGTAACCGAAAGGTTGCTAGATCGAATCCCTGAGCTGCCAAGGTAAAAAATGTGTCATTCTGCCCCTGAACAAGGCAGTTCCTAGGCAGTCATTGTAAATAAGAATTTGCTCTTAACTGACTTGCCTGGTTAAATAGAAATGTGATCATGTTTCTTGGCCCAAGCAAGTCTCTTCTTGTTTTTGGTGTACTTTAGTAGTGGTTTCTTTGCATCAATTTGACCATGAAGGCCTGATTCACACAGTCTCCTCTGAACAGTTGATGTTGAGATGTGTCTGTTACTTGAACTCTGTGAAGCATTTATTTGGGCTGCAATTTCTGAGGCTGGTAACTCTAATGAACTCATCCTCTGCAGCAGAGGTAACTCTGGGTCTTCCTTTCCAGTGGCGGTTCTCATGAGAGCCAGTTTCATCATAGCGCTTGATGGTTTTTGTGACTGCACTGCAAAGTTCTTGACATTAACCCGAATTGACTGACCTTCATGTCTTAAAGTAATGATGGACTGTAATTTCTCTTTGATTATTTGAGCTGTTCGTGCCATAATATGGACTTGGTCTTTTACCAAATAGGACTATCTTCTGTATACCACCCCTACCTTGTCACAACACAACTAATTGATTCAAACGCATTAAGAAGGAAAGATTTTTTTTTTTAACAAGGCACACCTGTTAATTGAAATGCATTCCAGGTGACTACCTCATGAAGCTGGTTGAGAGAATGCCAAGATTGTGCAAAGCCGTTATCAAGGCAAAGGGTGGCTACTTTGAAGAATCAAAAATCTATTTTAATATGTTTAACAGTTTTTTTGGTTACTACATGATTCCATATGTGTTATGTCATAGTTTTGATATCTTCACTATTATTATCCAATGTGGAAAATAGTAAAAATAAAGAAAAACCCTTCAATGAGTAGATGTGTCCAAACTTTTGACTGGTACAATACCGTTCAAAAGTTTGGGGTCACTTAGAAATGTCCTTGTTTTTTTCCATTAAAATAACATAATATTGATCAGAAGTACAGTGTAGACATTGTTAATGTTGTAAATGACTATTTTAGCTGGAAATGGCTGTTTTTAAAAAAAAAATGGAATATCTACATAAGCGTACAGAGGCCCATTGTCAGCAACCGCCACTCATGTGTTCCAATGGCACGTTGTGTTAGCCAGTCCAAGTTTATCATTTTAAAAGGCTAATTGGTCATTAGAAAACCCTTTTGCAATTATGTTACTATAGCACAGCTGAAAACTGTCGTGCTGATTAAAGAAGCAATAAAACTGGCCTTCTTTAGACTACGTTGAGTATCTGGAGCATCAGCATTTCTGGGTTCGATTACAGGCTCAGAATGACCAGAAACAAATAACTTTATTCTGAAACTCATCAGTCTATTCTTATTCTGAGAAATGAAGGCTATTCCATGCGAGAAATTGCCAAGAAACTGAAGATCTCATACAATGCTGTGTACTACTCCCTTCACAGAACAGTGCAAACTGGCTCTAACCAGAATAGAAAGAGGAGTGGGTGGGCCTGGTGCACAACTCAGCAAGAGGACAAGTACATTAGAGTTTCTAGTTTGAGCAACAGACGCCTCACAAGTCCTGAACTGGCAGCTTCATTAAATAGTACCCGTAATACACCAGTCTCAACGTCAACAGTGAAGAGCCGACTCCGGGATGCTGGTCTTCTAGGCAGAGTTGCAAAGGAAAAGCCATATCTCAGACTGGCCAATGAAATTAAAAGATTAAGATGGGCAAAAGAACAGACACTGGACAGAGGAACTCTGCCTAGAAGGTTAGCATCCCAGAATCACCTCGGAAAGTATTCAGACCCCTTCCCTGTTTCCACATTTTGTTACATTGCAGCCTTATTCTAAAATTGATTTAAAAAAATGTTTAATCAATCTACAAACAATACCCCATAATGACGACGTGAAAACAGATTTTTAGAATGTTTAGCAAATTTATGTAAATAAGTTCTGTTTTTTTATGTTGTATACGTATTCAGACCCTTTGCTATGATACCTGAAATTGAGCTCAGGTAGATCCTGTTTCAATTGATTATCCTTGTGATGTTTATACAACTTGATTGGAGTCAAATTCAATTGGAAATTATTTGGAAAGGCACACACCTGTGCCACTCTTGACAGTGCACGTCAGAGCAAAAACCAAGCCATGAGGTCGAGACACAGATCTGGGGAAGGGTACCAAACATTTCTGCAGCATTGAAGGTCCCCAAAAACACAGTTACCTTCATCATTCTTAAATGGAAGAAGTTTGTAACCATCAAGACTCTTCCTAGAGCTGGCCGCTCGGCCAAACTGCGCAATCGGGGGAGAAGGGCCTTGGTCAGGGAGGTGACCAGGAACCCGATGGTCATTCTGACAGAGCTCCAGAGTTCCTCTGTGGCGATGGGAGAACCTTCCAGAAGGACAACCATCTCTGCAGCACTCCACCAATCAGGCCTTTATGGTAGAGTGGCCAGACGGAAGCCACTCCTCAGTTAAAGGTACTTGACAGCCCGCTTGGAGTTTGCCAAAAGGCACCTAAAGACTCTCAGACAATGAGAAACAAGATTATCTTCGACTGAATGCCAAGCGTCCCGTGTGGAGGAAATCTGGCACCATCCCTACGGTGAAGTAGGGTGGTGGCAGCATCATGCTGTGGGGATCTTTTTCAGTGGCAGGGACTGGGAGACTAATCAGGATCGAGGGAAAGATGAACGGAGCAAAGTACAGAGAAATCTTTGATGAAAAACCTGCTCCAGAGCGCTCAGGACCACAGACTGGGATGAAGGTTCACCTTCCAACAGGACAACGACCATTAGTACAGAGCCAAGACAACACAGGAGTGGCTTCGGGACAAGTCTCTGAACTTCCTGGAGTGGCCCAGACAGAGCCTGGACTTGAACCCGATCAAACATCTCTGGAGAGACCTGAAAATAACTGTGCAGCGACGCTCCCATCCAACCTGACAGAGCTGGAGAGGATCTGCAGAGAAGAATGGCAGAAACTCCCAAAATACAGGTGTGCCAAGCTTGTAGCGTCATACCGAAGAAGACTGAGGCTGTAATCGCTGCCAAAGGTGCTTAAACAAAGTACTGAGTAAAGGGTCTGAATACTTACGTAAATGTGATATTTCACTTTATTTTGTAAATAAATGTGCCGAAATGTTCTAAAACCCTGTTTTTGCTTGGTCATTATGGGGTATTGTGTGTAGATTGAGGGGAAAAAAATCTATTTAATCCATTTTAAAATAAGGCTGGAATGTAACAACATTTGGAAAAAGTCATGTGCCATGTGTATGTAGGCGGGAGGAGTATCATACGCCAGCTGAGCCTAAATGCCGAAAATTGTGGTGGTGAACATGCACCCGAATTTCTGAAGTGTCCTGTTAGGAGACGTTGAGAAGAGTGGAAGAAAGGAGGGAAGTTGAAGAAGTAATGGTAGTAGAGACACAAGATCATATTCCTTGTCAACAGATGGATCCTGACGTGTTGCATGTTAAGGTGGACTTTGTTGTGTTTATTACTTTGGTTATCAACTGTGCAAACGGAGAGAATCTGAGAAAATAAGCATCATCGTGAGTGCTGCTGAGTGCTGCTGAGCGCTGCTGAGTGCTGCTGAGCGCTGCTGAGTGCTGCTGAGCGTTGCTGAGTGCTGCTGAGCGTTGCTGAGTGCTGCTGAGCGCTGCTGAGTGCTGCTGAGCGTTGCTGAGTGCTGCTGAGCGTTGCTGAGTGCTGCTGAGCGTTGCTGAGTGCTGCTGAGCGCTGCTGAGCGTTTTTTGAGACTCAGGAATTCTGTGATGAATGCTTCCTCCTCGCAGGCAGACGAGCCTGTGTAAAGATGGGATTTGAATGTGACTGAAGTGGGATGGTTGTTAGATTTATTTATTTATTTGTATATTTTGCATTACCCCCCCCCCCCCCCTACCCTTCCAGCAATGGAATATATTATTGTTTGTTTTGTTTCAGTAACCCATAGAGTAGGTGGCGGCAATACACCAATAGGTGTAGTCTGCCATAAAACCTCAAAGAAAGAAGAAGTACTCAGATCTTTTCAGTGGAGAGGAAGATGGCAGAAGTGGATGCTGAGTTCGAATTAGGCAGCGAATGTTCTGAATGGACACAGTAGAGTAACGGAAACTGAAGAGACAAAAAAAAAGGAAATTGTCTAAAACTGGACTGTAAACGATAATGAATCGCTTCTTGTTGGGATGCGTTTCTTGAGTAAGGATGAGGCGTCAAATTGTGAAGTATGCGCTTGGAAAAGTGGAGTCTGTTAGAGTGGTCTTATTCTGATTGTATTTCTGAAGAGCAGAGGAAGATTGCAGTGGGCCTCAAAAGAATCTGGACAACAGAAGTTTTGTGTTTTGAACTTCGGAGTAGAGCAAAGGAGTCATCTCAGGGGTGACGACGGATGTTCAGGTTGAATACCTGAAAATAATTCCTGGTGTGGTTGGTGCACAGGGTCTGACCCGCTGGGTGAATGTTGTTTTTTGATAAAGAGCAAATACCTAAGCATGTAAAGCTTGGTTATTGTTATGTTCTGTTAATTGCTGATGTCCCCTTTAAGAATGGCGCACCCTTGGTCATGCGCAGTGTTCTTCTATGTTATTCTGCTACCAACTCGTTTGAGTAAATGTGAAGCTCCAGTTCATTTCTTTGCATTCGGAGTCTTTCTTATTATATAAATAAGTAATACGAGCTAAGACACTACAGTTATGTAAGATACATCGTAAGAGCTTTCGTCCCCAGACCACTGCAGTGTAAGAATTGTAAAGGATTTGACCATGTTTCAAGTGTGTAGACGAACAGAGTATACTATAAAAGGACGACTGTATTTGTGGTGGGGATCATGATCCCAAGTTCCTGGAGTCGCCTGTAGTGACACATCTTGCACTGAGATGCAGTGCCATAGACTACTGCGCCACTACATTGCAATCTAAAAAAGCACCAATTATATTATTATAACACATCTCGCAGTACAATCTCCTTCAGACACACTGCTTGCTAATGACGCACGTCCATCACACAAGGTTCAGGTTTACAATTATTTAATTAATAATTTTTCGTTCACGTTTTAGAACGCTCCAAAGTAATGAATGTTCCTTACTCTTCTGATTGAGGCCCACACCATCCGTGGGGATATAGCGCCATCTACTGTACACATACTGTTATATTAAAAATATGGATTTTGTTGCGTTCATTGCCACGGTTATAAACTGTACGCACAAGTCTCAAAGAACTCGAAGAAGCTAGACAGTATTGTGGCTGCAGCAGAAAAGTTTTTGGGACTCAAAGATTTTACATCGAAAGACTTGCAAGGGGTACTGGTGCTGGAAGACCCGCCCCCCCCCCCATGTTCCCCTTGAGCATGTGTAGGGATCAGAACAGATTTATAGATTTATTTTTAACAGAAAAGCTGTTCGATTTATTTATTAAATTTTTGTAGTTTTTTGGAAGTTCAGTTTTTTTGGGGAATCCTATTTCCGACCCGCATAGTATGTGGCGGGATGCACAGTCCATTGCGTGATCGCCAATATACCAGGGATAGAAGAAGAGGTACTCTTTAATTTCTTTATAAAGAAGAAGAAGCAGCAGCTACCGGAAATGAGTATTTGCTTGCGATCAGTTCAAATTTGAGCATGGCAATGAGGGCATTTCCACGAGTTCGACTGATTTAAGATTCATACATGCTTAAAACGTTAATATGGTGAGTTATTCAACTAGCTATATACAGTTTTGTGCAAAACTTGACTATAGATGTGTTTATTCGGTATGAATATGATGCACGCTAGCGAGTAGTTAGCTAACGTTAGCATGTCTTGTGAACAAAATGGGGGACGTACATTGTTTTATTTTTTGTATAAATGTGAAGACATTGTTGTCTTAACAAAATGATGTAGCTTCAAATTATGACATAGGCCTATTGTTAAAATGATGCTGTAAAGGTATACACCCTAACATAGTTCTCAACTCCATGATATGTAGTTCAGTGGCGTAGCGATGAGTTTTGGCAGAGTGTCGTATACTATACTTTACAGTCGTCACAGAATGGAGTAATTTTTTAAGCGACGGATTGCAGCACCCAAAGAAAATGACGCCTTATCGCAGGACAAACAAAGGTACATAGTATCGAGTTACTGACTCGATCCCAGTATGCAAAAAAAAAAAAAGGCCTCCCGCTTGCTATTTGTTGTCTTCTTCCCTACGCCCAAGGCTATACATTCCTTTTTCTTTAAGAAGTGATTTGTGTCTGGCGGGGAACCACCACCCAGAGAACCGCAATAAGCCCTATGTAAACCATTTAGCCATGGGTTAAGTTGAACTTTGTGACACATGGGCCGTCTGTGTATTGGTTTGACTCACTGAAAATAACCCTACCACAATATAGCCGGCTTCACCCAACAACCAAAACTTTCCAGTCCACAAAGGCATATGTATAATCTCCAGCTCTACCAGACCTAAAGTGAAATGTGACCCTCACTATCAAATATTCTGAATCTAACTTTTGTCTTAACTGCACCATATTCCTGCTGTGTCAAGTGGTAGATTTCATGGCAGTCCTCTGGAACTTAGGTATATGGTGCGGTTCGGACAAAAGTTGGATTGAGGTTTATTTGATAGGGAGACATTTCACTTTACATCCGGTAAGTAGAGTTCCTAGAGATTATACATAAGCCTTTGTTGAAAGGAAATGTTATTTTGGTGAAGCTGGCTATATTGTGGTAGTTTATTTTCCATCGCCAGCCACGAGAACGATGCACAACTCAGGGGGTCCAACCAATACAGACTCCCGTTGTTTCCCAAAGCTAGGTTAATTTGTAACACAATAGTAAGGTAGTTCTCTCCATATCAAACTCTGCCTGCCACCTTCCAGCTAACTGCTGCAAGCTGATTTTGTTGTGATTTTGATGTATTTGCCCATTTCAAGACATACAACCACACATGTGGACACAATGAATTTAATAATTTGAAGATGACAGTGATACACCAAATCGTTTAGTTTTAAGACGATTTATGTACGTGATTTATTCATAATCCCTGTAATAGCTTACATTTTTGTCATAGATTTTTATATACTAGGCTATATTTGAGGCAATAGCAAATGTTCCTTACAGGGTGTTAATTTGTTGAAGAGATACCACTCCCTAAACGGCCTCACCCACTGGAAGAAAATTGATCACTGTCATTAAAGCAGAACTGAACTTGAGAACCTACTTCTCTTGTTGAAAACAGCATATGTGACATCGATATTAGTAGGAAACATTTATTCCACTGCCAAAATTCACTTAAGTGCAAGTAGGGTTAATTTTGGTCATAAAGTCAGTATCTTCCAAAACTGATATTTGAGTACGAGAGGGTATCAGGACTTAGTTGAGGGTTGGGTTTTGATTTCAACAATGCCCACTAATAGGGGATACACAGCTGTGGATTGCGTGATATCTGTTCTGCCTGCGGTTATGGAACCGCCACCTGTCCCAGACCTGTTGTTTTTCAACTCTTAATGATCGGCTATGAAAAGCCAACTGAAAATTATTCATGATTATTATTTGACCATGCTTGTCACTTATGAACATTTTTGAACATCTTGGCCGTGTTCTGTTATAATCTCCACCCGGCACAGCCAGAAGAGGACTGGCCACCCCTCATAGCCTGGTTCCTCTCTAGGTTTCTTCCTAGGTTTTGGCCTTTCTAGGGAGTTTTTCCTAGCCACCGTGCTTCTACACCTGCATTGCTAGCTGTTTGGGGTTTTAGGCTGGGTTTCTGTACAGCACTTCGAGATATTAGCTGATGTACGAAGGGCTATATAAAATAAACTTGATTGATATCCAATCCTACCGCAGAACAAAGACAGTTACCCAGACAATGGGGCTCTACTCTCACTTTTTAAGGACCACATGTGCACTTAAGTTGAAAAATGTAGGGACACACAAAGAAATTTAGGAGCACAATGGAAAATATTTCAGGTAATAAAGCTAGAATCCTTAATTTTGTATATAAAAAATTTCCAGGTCGCACAGCAAAATATTTTGGCGTATATGCAATTAAAATGATGGACAACCACCCCTGGACAACACATTGTACATTTTTGAACTTGAGAAATACTGCACCAAGAGCTTGCAGAAAATTAGTTAAGAAGTTATCTTTCTGAGAATTGTAGAACTCCTGCATCTTGTCACAGGAAGATTTGGTCTGGTTGTGGTGGCAGTCCGTTAACCACAACGGACGTTACGAAAGTTCAGAGATTTAAACTTTTTTTTCATGTCTCTACGACAAGGGAACTCCGTTGCAGCGACAATCTGACTTTCCACCTGAGTATGTTAAGCGTTGTTTTGAGCATCACCTGTACATTGTAATTGTCTACAGATGGGGGATCATCAACTAGAATCAGCTGCTGGACAAT
This sequence comes from Salvelinus namaycush, assembly GCF_016432855.1. NCBI lineage: Eukaryota > Metazoa > Chordata > Actinopteri > Salmoniformes > Salmonidae > Salvelinus > Salvelinus namaycush. The sequence continues at coordinate 5,413,968 of NC_052321.1, forward strand.
TTGTTCTGGAGCGGCTGGTCAGGGGGCCGGAATATAATTAGCAAACTGCAAATTGACCACTAAGGCAAAACAGATCATATTTGACTAAAACAATCATTTCAAACCTTGCTTATTACATTTGTATATGATCGAACAAATATCTATTATGCGTGGGAATACTTTGGAACAGATTTCCAAAATTAAAGTCACATGGAGCTAATATGTTGGTGTTTTTAGTAGTTTGTTCAACAATAAACATATAAAAATAATAATCTAATCATGGGGGGGGGGGGGGGGGTTGTCCAGCAGTCTGCCAGTTGGGGAACCCTGGTCTACAGAGAACAGACATGTAGTTAGACCAGGTATAAACTGGCCTTGTTGGCAGAATAGATTCAATGCATGATTAAAATAATTCACCAATACATTTCTTGATTTCTTGGTAGTCCAACAAATATTGCTGTTAGGTTGTAAATCACAGCTGGCCTTGTGCATTGCTTGCTTCCTCCAGCCATTCGGGATGGACTGTTTCAGTTGGGAAAAGCATTGGCAGGCAAGCTGCAGAAATGCAAAGCAGGCTACTATTTCCCCATCGTTTATCAGTGCAATTTGTCGGCCAACTACAAGAAGATAAAGTTTGAGGGTTTATCTACTGTTACTGTTCCCTGTTCCCTTGTTAGCTCATCTCTCTCTGGCTAACAGTTTCTTGTTGTGCATAACTGAGGGAGAGGGAGCTTACCTAATAATGGTGGTTTGATCAACAGGACTGTAAAGTTCAGAAATGTAAGAGGACTCCTGTGAAATGTACATGTTTGCGGAAAGCCATTCGATTGTAATTTTTGGCGAATGCTTTCTAATGAGCTGAAGTCTGTGTAGAGTCCGGTTCTGGACAAGACTACAATGTGTTTTATTTACTGCAGTGTCTATTAATTGTCCAAACGCACGGCCGCTTTCCCAGTCTATATTGCTGTAGACCACACCCCTAAGACTGAAGTCAAATTTTTCTTAATGTGCAGAAGAAAAGCATATGCAGAATTGGTTAGTTTAGTCTCTCTTTTAGGGGTGAAATTGTCTGTGGTTGGAGGTAGGCTACACTCTGCCAAAACTCATTGCCTCGTCACTAAACTCGTAGTTTACACTGTAGCTGTGGTCTAGGTTGCCTGGTTTCTGTGTCTAGTTTTAAAGCCTACACCCACCGTGCCAGCTCTTTGCTGACCCATGCCTCTGCCTGTTTGGCAACACTTTTCAAATGTCTGACTGTATATCCATAATCAGTAGACGGTTTTGATGAAGAGGTTGTTTGGGTCGCCGAGCAGTGCCCAAGAAATAATTAAATCCAATTTATTAGGTTATATCACCCCCCCCTCCTCCGAAAAAACAAAACAAACACGGGTTCTGTGTTGTCTTCTCACTTTGCGCGCACACAGGCGCCTGTGTTCCGCGCGCGCCTGTGTTCCGCGCGCGCCTGTGTTCCACGCGTTTGTCCTAGCTACGTTTCATAACGGTTTGTACAGAACGACACATTTCCCCAAAACATTCTTGAACAGACTGAGGTACGTGTGGTGGGATGTGGCTTGAAGCAGGCAGTGACGTATTTAAAGGACAGCGGCCATGCTGACAGCGTCCCACGACCCAACCCCCTCGTTTTGAAATGGCCATTAAGAACACCACCGTTTCTGTTGAATTGAACGCTGCCGTACTTTGTTTCGTACTGAACACAGCTCATGCATCATACCACCGCAGACAGGAAGCAGACAAGCAGTTGAACGGAGCGTGTGCAAGCCAAAATTGACATCCATGTTTTGATTTAGCTTCTAACAATTGGATGTAATTCTTTCCTGGCCACCGGTCGGCGATGCCACAGACTACAAAGTGGGAAAAGCGTTTCCGAACAGGCAGACGGACACAGGTCTCGAACTATGTCTATAGTAGGTGGGCTAATGTTATACAGCTAGACATCCTATTTATCAACCTAAACGGGTCTCTCAACTAATGATGACATTTTTGGCCAATATCCAATATTTTCCTTGCCAAAACAAAAAAGAGACCGATATTGACCATTTTAGCTGCCTCTTTAAGCATTCTAGTACAGTTAACTATTTAACACACACATGGACACAGCGGTCTAAGGCACTGCATCTCAGTGCAAGACGTGTCACTACAGTCCCTGGTTCGAATCCAGGCAGTATCACATCCGTCTGTGATTGTGTGCCACCCTATGGGACTCCCAATTGGCCCAGCGTCGTCTGGGTTTGGCCGGGGTAGGCCCTCATTGTAAATAAGAATGTGTTCTTAACTGACTTGCCTAGTTAAATAAAGGTTACAATCATACTGACCAAAAAGTTATTTTGTTGGCATTTACGTATGTCCCCATTACCAGTAAAACATAATCAAAACCCATTTCTTCCACTTATTTGCTGTGTTTTGTTGTTCATTTCTTCAGTCGTTTCATTCTCAACCAGGATTTCATCATGTCAAACAGTTTCAGCTCTGTCTGTGGCATCTCTTCCTCGGTGTGGACTGTCACTGTTCGTTTCCATCTTGTCCAGCTGTGAATGTAACATTTCACGTAAAACCGGTTTCTTGTCTGCATCGAAGTAGAGGTACTTGTACCTAGCGTCGAGCATGGTGGCGACACGGTGAAGGGAGAATGTCACCGAATCGCTTGTTCACAGCCTGTTGGCAGTTTTGTTGAGCAGGTATTTCAGTGCCATTACAAAGGTCTGCTACAGACGCAGTTGATGAGCTTATTTCTCCAGTCAGTTGTTTGAATGGAGCTAGCTAGTGTGTTCATGTTCTCAAATGCCATTGAAATAGCAGCAGCTGTATGACAACCAGCATATTCATGAGCATGCAATACGACTTACCTCAGTACGAAGTCCTCGACGACCCACTGTGCTGTCACACTCAGCATGCTCAATGGGGCTGATATTGCTCGTTCAAATGTCAGTCGTGAGGCTAATAGCAGTGACGCTATTACTGTGTAACGTCGGTGGGGCAACATCTGAAAAGTAGTGCAGTTGGTATTGGAGTTGCACATTTCGGGGAAAATGTCCGTGGGAATCTATTGGATTTAAAGGAAATGTATGCAAATTAATATTAATACCATTAAAATGTAATGTTTTTTGCTTTGGATATATTTATCATAACATATGGAGACAAACATAAACCTTTTACCTTGTCATAAGTAATTGGAAAATTATTAAATAGAAAAGGGAAAAAAACGATTTAGTTACGCATTGAACTTTAATTAAATGAGTTAACTCTTCACATGATTTCACTGAACAACGAAAGGGAATATTGAATCATCCCCAATGATCTATCCCATCTCCCATAAACATTTTCAACATACATCTGTAAAATGATGGTCAAGAAACTAAAGCTTTGGTTGTCTTCCTCTCAGGCTTCCATGTCTTCTCCCGGGACCTCCTCAATGTCCACCTCTTGAACATCAAACTCTGAGGCCTCATCTTCACTGTCACTTTCCAACCTTGTTGAGGATGGCTCGTTATCAGGCTCAAAAAGCCTCAAATTTGCACAAATGGCCACCAATTTTTCAACCCTTGTATTGCTTTGAACATTTGAACATTCAGAAATCTCTTCCAATACACATTGCCTGTGAGCATCAATACACAGCTCGAGCAAGACATTCATCAGCATTTCTCTGACTACTTTCCTCCATTGAGTCAACTTCTGATTCCAGGAGGACCATGAGCTGTTGCTATCGATAAAGTGTCTGATTCATCATTTTCACCTCGAATAGAAGTAGAGGGTCAGAGGTTGCTTGTCGTGAGCGGAACTTTATGCACTTGGCCAGATGATTCTGCATATTTGTTGCATTCTTCACACATGATTTGGCACAGTATTTGCAAATGTACACAGCTTTTCCTTCTACATTAGCTGCAGTGACATGTCTCCAGACATCAGATGGTGCCCTTGGCATTATCCTGTTTTAGAATAAATAAATACATTTCCATGTACAGAAATAGTTAAGCAGTTAGATTAAACAACTCCTTTGTAAGATAAATGTTTTAAAATTAAACATGTATGGAAACAGGTGAATTAACACTCCTCAGTTAGCAGGCTCAAAAAGCAAGATAAAACCCACATGGTAGCAAAAACTAACTAGCAGAAATTGTTAACAAGTTAGAAATGATTTAAACACACTTTGCTGTAGGCTACTATTTACTAGTTAGCAAAAAATCATGCGTCATATAAAATAGATTTAATCCCACCCAATATTGTAATCAAAACTTACCAGAAAGCATGTAGTCCTTGGCTCAGACAGTGTAGTAGTGTGGGCTCAATAGCATCTCATTAGTGTGCAAGATCTTGAGAATCAGCTGTACATGTGATGGAAGAGTGCACTGTGCATGCAGAGGGTTGCAATTCTATTGAATTGGGGATAGTTTAACCAAAATATGCCACAAGACTGAGAATTACCTCATGTGTATCCCACGAAAAAAGCTTCACTGTTATAAGCTAACTTTTTTGATGAATTTAAGCAGAATTCCCCTAATTCCAGGGCTTAACTTCCCACTGAAAATTTCCTGAAATTGTTTGTGTGCACCGGTGCTCGACCAGTCGGCGAAAGCCAACATCACGACAGAGAACGGTTGATTGTCAAGGGCAATGAGTTCTATCTTGGCGTTTTTAATGGATTTAGTCTTTGACTTGTCTCGCTGAAATGTTCATACTCTTTCAAATGACTGCTCGACTTGTTGACTGCTCGAGCCACACAGCAGACATTGTGGGCTAGGTTAGGAATGCTGTGTTGCACGTGTAGCGCAAAATTATACGCGTTGTTACGTCAGGTACCTACGTTTATAGGTATGCACTTCAGCTTTGACATCGGTTTTGCACATCGGCGTTAAACTAGACATCGTGCCGATGGCATTTGTAGTTAATATCGTCCGATTTCTGATATGTTCACCGATATATCGTGCACCCCTACTATCAACCTAGACGGCCTATCAACCTAGACTATGGTGAAAATTAATGACTTTATGAAGTGATTTCTATCTCTGGCGGGTTGATTTGCATTTGAAAGTGGGCGCCCCGCCAGTATGAGCAAGTCTGCTGTCGCCAGAATCACTTTGGAGGGGCGCCTGCCTGCTGAGAGGTCTGGGTATGGTGAAAAATGAGATGCATTTAATTTCCCCATTGTAAAGTCTGACTGGTGGCCCACATTAGATGGAATGCACATTAGAATGTACCTTTTCCAACCCAACATTGAATGGGTCGAGGGGTGGAATGGGTCGAGGGGTGGAATGGGTCGAGGGATAGCAGAATAAAACATTTTTGTAGGAGACTATTACCTCGTTCTAACATGTTGCTAATCAATATAATAATAGTTCATGTTTGAGTGTACTGACTACCTTTTTATAAACTCAGAGTTGGCTTACATTGAGTTTTCTTTGTGTGTTCTAATTTTAAGGACAGCGGGACATACTCATCCTGCTCCTCTCCTTTGATGCTGGAAGCAGCACTCGGACTGATCTTCATGTGAGCACAGGCGCAGAAGAAAAGCTGGAGAAGACAAGTTTTTCTATCTCTGGCGAGTTGATTTACATCTAAAAGGGCCAGAATCGCTTTGGCAGGCCGCATGCCTGCTGAGTGCTCGTTGCTAATTGGGGATTGTGAGGAATTTGAAGAGTAACCAGCTGGCAAGTCATCATTTACCAAACTGACTATTGCCTTGTTTACCACTTGAATAGGAAAAAAATGAGTCCAGAGAGGGAAACGTTGTTGGATGACATAGCACTGAGTTTATGGACTTTAACTGAGGATAATTTACGTTACCTATGTGAGCGGTGTGGAATATGTGTCAAAGATGGGTCTGAAGTCAAAGGAGAGAGTCGACGCTCATTGCGTCGTAAAATACTGGAGGAATATTGTGAGAATGCTGATCTAACAGAATCAGAGGAGCAGGGAATGTCTCGGTTACTACAACTGAAAGAAGACATCACCGGAATAGAGGAAGAGGCTAGCGTTGTACCCGCGAGTCCCAGCCAATCAGCGACAGCGGGCAGCTCACAAGCATGCTGCCATGGAGAACAGAATGAAGAGAGAGGGGGTTGGTTTCCCAGCAGGCAGCTGGAGGCAGAGCCAGTTCCACATTGGCTCATTATACCACAGCAGAGAGTGAGGGGGGTGAGTATTCCGTTTATAAAGACTTGAACATACATGAACGGATAGATCTGAATCAGGAAGGTTAACTGGGCCTCAGCAGCGTAGGTCCTAGCACATCAGGTTGAAAAATGGACTGTTAAAGGGAAATGGAACATAGAACCAGTGTCTCTGTTTTTACCACGTAATTGCAATAAGTGAACTTGTTCAAACAGTCACAATTTCACACACAAACAGGGTGAGGAAAACGGTGACAACCGACTGCTAACCTGCTTAACAACCGACTGCTACCTTGCTGCTAACCTGCTTAACAACCGACTGCTACCTTGCTGCTAACCTGCTTAACAACCGACTGCTACCCTGCTGCTAACCTGCTTAACAACCGACTGCTACCCTGCTTAACAACCGACTGCTACCTTGCTGCTAACCTGCTTAACAACCGACTGCTACCCTGCTGCTAACCTGCTTAACAACCGACTGCTACCCTGCTGCTAACCTGCTTAACAACCGACTGCTACCTTGCTGCTAACCTGCTTAACAACCGACTGCTACCTTGCTGCTAACCTGCTTAACAACCGACTGCTACCTTGCTGCTAACCTGCTTAACAACCGACTGCTACCCTGCTGCTAACCTGCTTAACAACCGACTGCTACCCTGCTGCTAACCTGCTTAACAACCGACTGCTACCTTGCTGCTAACCTGCTTAACAACCGACTGCTACCTTGCTGCTAACCTGCTTAACAACCGACTGCTACCTTGCTGCTAACCTGCTTAACAACCGACTGCTACCTTGCTGCTAACCTGCTTAACAACCGACTGCTACCTTGCTGCTAACCTGCTTAACAACCGACTGCTACCTTGCTGCTAACCTGCTTAACAACCGACTGCTACCTTGCTGCTAACCTGCTTAACAACCGACTGCTACCTTGCTGCTAACCTGCTTAACAACCGACTGCTACCTTGCTGCTAACCTGCTTAACAACCGACTGCTACCTTGCTGCTAACCTGCTTAACAACCGACTGCTACCTTGCTGCTAACCTGCTTAACAACCGACTGCTACCTTGCTGCTAACCTGCTTAACAACCGACTGCTACCTTGCTGCTAACCTGCTTAACAACCGACTGCTACCTTGCTGCTAACCTGCTTAACAACCGACTGCTACCTTGCTGCTAACCTGCTTAACAACCGACTGCTACCTTGCTGCTAACCTGCTTAACAACCGACTGCTACCTTGCTGCTAACCTGCTTAACAACCGACTGCTACCTTGCTGCTAACCTGCTTAACAACCGACTGCTACCTTGCTGCTAACCTGCTTAACAACCGACTGCTACCTTGCTGCTAACCTGCTTAACAACCGACTGCTACCCTGCTGCTAACCTGCTTAACAACCGACTGCTACCCTGCTTAACAACCGACTGCTACCTTGCTGCTAACCTGCTTAACAACCGACTGCTACCTTGCTGCTAACCTGCTTAACAACCGACTGCTACCTTGCTGCTAACCTGCTTAACAACCGACTGCTACCTTGCTGCTAACCTGCTTAACAACCGACTGCTACCTTGCTGCTAACCTGCTTAACAACCGACTGCTACCTTGCTGCTAACCTGCTTAACAACCGACTGCTACCTTGCTGCTAACCTGCTTAACAACCGACTGCTACCTTGCTGCTAACCTAATTAACAACCGACTGCTACCTTGCTGCTAACCTGCTTAACAACCGACTGCTACCTTGCTGCTAACCTGCTTAACAACCGACTGCTACCTTGCTGCTAACCTGCTTAACAACCGACTGCTACCTTGCTGCTAACCTGCTTAACAACCGACTGCTACCTTGCTGCTAACCTGCTTAACAACCGACTGCTACCTTGCTGCTAACCTGCTTAACAACCGACTGCTACCTTGCTGCTAACCTGCTTAACAACCGACTGCTACCTTGCTGCTAACCTGCTTAACAACCGACTGCTACCTTGCTGCTAACCTGCTTAACAACCGACTGCTACCTTGCTGCTAACCTGCTTAACAACCGACTGCTACCTTGCTGCTAACCTGCTTAACAACCGACTGCTACCTTGCTGCTAACCTGCTTAACAACCGACTGCTACCCTGCTGCTAACCTGCTTAACAACCGACTGCTACCCTGCTTAACAACCGACTGCTACCTTGCTGCTAACCTGCTTAACAACCGACTGCTACCTTGCTGCTAACCTGCTTAACAACCGACTGCTACCTTGCTGCTAACCTGCTTAACAACCGACTGCTACCTTGCTGCTAACCTGCTTAACAACCGACTGCTACCTTGCTGCTAACCTAATTAACAACCGACTGCTACCTTGCTGCTAACCTGCTTAAAATTGTGTTCCCCTTCGGTGTGTGTTTTTAGAACGGTGAAGACGAACCCAACTCGCCTCTTTCTTTCAAGTCTGAGACCAAATGTACAGAGTCACTGGGTCCTGGTTGTGACGGAGGGCAGCAGGCTCCAGAGACGGCGTCTTGGCAGACTCTAAAGAGGTTAACAGTGCTGCTGGAGGACTGCAGGTTTATGCCGGGCCAGAGAGTCAACATCAAAGCAGAAGAGGAGGAGGAGGAGATTATTTCTGTCTTCGCTGATGATGGTATGAACAGAACAGAGCGCATTGAAAACCCACTACAGGTGGTGATGAAGTTGCATCGTATTTAGGGCATGTTTTCAGTAAAAATTATTTTAAAATATATATATATTTGACCCTGAATCCTTGGGTGTCTTGTCCAATCGCTGGAAGTGCACTTCAGAGGAGTTGGGGAAACATGCTCTACAACATATCCTATCCCCAAGTTATTGATTCCTAGATATAGTAGAACTGTCTGTGGAATACCGGGTGGGCTCCCAAAATACTTAATAGAAGTTCTCTTTATGCTGTTTTATTCTGTTTAATGACTTTTTTATATATCTACTGCTATAATGCCGACTGTGTTCAACAATTGATATGGTGTAACTTGTTTCAGCAGCTGACATGTATTTTTTTTCTGTCGTCATTCGTACAGGAAAGAGCTCCGAGTCCTCAAGACCCCAAGAAAAGACATCTCACAGTTCTCAACGTGAGAAGAGCTCCACAAAACAATCACGTCTTAAACGGCACCTGCACTCTGGAGAGACGCCGTCCCACTGTTCAGGTAGCAAAGAAAGTGTCTCTACTGTGACGTTGTCAAAGAGACCCGAGACAGTCCATCCTAAAGAGAAGTGTCAGGGCTGCGGGAGAAGTTTCTCATCATCAGGATGTATCAGGAAACACATGCCGTTGTTCCGTTCAAGAGAGAAACCCTTCCACTGCCTAGAGTGTAGTAGGAAGTACACCAGATCAGATCATATGGTTATATGCTCTGGTGTGAGACCTTACCAATGCCCTGACTGTGAAAAACAATGTCAGGAAGTATCACATGCTTTAGTAAAAAGTTCTGATCCTAATCATGTGTTAGTACATTCTGGAGAGAAATTGTATCAATACCCTTACTGTGAGAAGACTTTCACCGCATCAGACCATACTCAACAGCTGTACACACACACTGGAGAGACACCTTACTGTTGTTCAGTTTGTAATTCATATTTCGTTAATGCGTTACAATTTAAGAGACATAAGCAAGAGCACACTGGAGAGAAGCCTCACGTCTGCTCCAAATGTGATCTTTGTTTCTTTATAGAAGAGGACTTAAAAGCACATGAAATGATTCACACAGAGAAGCTTCACCCCTGTTCGGACTGTGGGCAAACATTTTCTACAGCGCGGTATTTAACCAAACACAAGAGGATACATTTAGGGATTAAGCCTTTCCGTTGCACCCAATGTGACAAGGGGTACACCAATTCAGATCAGCTAAAAGTTCATACGATGACGCATACTGGGGAGCGGCCTTACCAATGTGGTCAATGTAAGAAGAGTTTTAAAACCAAGCCCCATCTTAAATACCACCTGTTAATTCATGAGGTAGGGATGTTTCACCACTGCCCTGACTGTGATCAAAGGTTCTCTGCTGAGGAAACTTTAAAAGAACACATGCAGTTACACATGGGAGAGAAACCTTTCCACTGTCTGCAATGTGAGAAGACGTACAGTACTTCAGATGGATTAAAAGAACACATGATGACTCATACTGATTCTGATGGGTCACCAAGTACCAGAAATGTAGAAGAACAATGTCAGGAAATACATGCTGTCGAACAGAGTTCCAATATTAATCAACACCCGCGTGAACATTCTGTAGAGAACCCTCACCCTCATCAGTGTCCTCACTGTGAGAAGGGTTTCTCAAAACAATCGTATCTTAAAGAGCACTTGCTTTTACACGCTTGTGAGATGCCTTACCAGTGTAAGAAAAGTTATCCGACTTCCAGAAGATTAAAAGATCATAAGGCAAACTCTCATATAGAAAGGCCTTGTATTTGTTCTGACTGTGGAAAGAGCTTTGCTCATCTACGCAGCCTTACTAGGCACCAGCAAATACACACTGGGGAAAAGCCTCACCAGTGCCACATCTGTGAGAAGAGTTTCTACAGAAAATCTAATCTTCAACAACACTTGGCAGTACATGCTGGCAAGAAACCTTACCAGTGCTCTCATTGTGAGAAGAATTTCTCAAGACAATTACAACTTAAGATACACATGTACTCACACACTGGAGAGCAAACTTACCATTGTGCCGATTGTAATTCATATTTCCTTTATGCGTTACAATTTAAGAGACATATGCAAGAGCACACTGGAGAGAAGCCTCACCTCTGCGCTGACTGTGGTCTAACCTTCCTTATCGAAGAGGACTTAAAAGCACACGAAAGGATTCACAGAGGAGAGAAGCCTCATCACTGCTCTGACTGTGGGCGAAATTTCTCCTCGGCGGGATGCTTAAAGCAACACAAGCTCTTACATCTGGGACACAAATCTTTCCAATGTGAGCGATGTGATAAGAAGTTCTCAAGATCGATTCAGTTGAAAGTTCATATGTCAAGACACACTGGAGAGAAACCATATCAATGTTCTGACTGTGATAAAAGTTATTGTCTTTCCAACCTCTTACAAAAACATCGTAGTATAACACACAGGGGAGAAAAACCTTACCTTTGCTCTGACTGTGGAAAGTGTTTTGGTTACCGACACCAACTCGTAGTCCACCAGCGAATGCACACCGGGGAAAAGCCTTTTGTCTGCTCTGAGTGTGGAAAACAGTATTCCAATACATGTGGCTTGAAGATACATCAGCGAACACATACTGGAGAGAAACCGTACCAATGTCCTGACTGTGATCAATGTTTCATCCGGGTAGATTCCCTTAAACACCATCAATCATCAACGCATACCGGGAAGTGGCCTTTCAACTGCATTATTTGTGGGAAAGGTTTTTCGTCTAGCTGTGAGCTGAAAGGCCACATGCGCAGTCATAGTGGTGATAAACCTTATCAATGCCCCGTCTGTGAGAAGCGTTTCACGCTCGCGGGAACCTGTCGAAAACACCAGAAAACTCACACCGTGAGAGAGAAACCTCATGCCTGTTCTGAATGCGGAAAGAGTTTCGTAAATGTACAAAGACTAAAGGTACACAAGAGAGTACATACTGGTGAGAAGCCATACCACTGCTCTGACTGTGGGAGGAACTTCACTCAATTGACAAGCTTAAATAGGCACAAGGTCAAACAACACAAAAGGATATAGAAAAAAGCAGACTGCCTCCTGAGTGGCGCAGTGGTCTAAGGTACTGCAGTGCTAGCTGTGCCACTAGAGATTCTGGGTTTGAGTCCAGGCTCTGTCGCAGCCGGCCGCGACCGGGAGACCCATGTGGCGGCGCACAATTGGCCCAGTGTCGTCCGGGTTAGGGGAGGGTTTGGTCGGCAGGGATATCCTTGTACCATCGTGCCCTAGCGACTCCTGTGGCGGGCCGGGCGCAGTGCATGCTGAAACGGTCGCCTGGTGTACGGTGTTTCCTCCGACACATTGGTGAGGCTGGCTTCTGGGTTATGTGGGCATTGTGTCAAGAAGCAGTGCGGTTGGGTTGTGTTTCGGAGGACGCACGTCGCCTCTCCTGAGTCTGTACGGGAGTTGCAGCGATGAGACAAGACTGTAGCTACCAATTGGATACTATGAAAAGGGGGGGGAGACTGAACATGGCCAAGGAAAATATCACTGTACTGCTACCATCCAGTTCCTTCAAAGTATTCCCACTCCTTGACTTTTTCCACATTTTGTGTTAAAGCCTGAATTTTTACAGCATGAATTTAAAATGGATTAAATTGAGACTTTGACACTGGTTCCTAACTCAGTTGCCGGAGAGGAAGAGAACCGCTCTGGGATTTCACCATGAGGCCAACGATGACTTTTAAACAGTTACATAGTTTAGTGGCTGTAATAGCAGAAAACTGAGGATACTAACTTAAATGGCAGTGAAAAGAATGTAGCCTGTACAGAATAAAAAATATTCCAAAACATGCATCCTGTTTGCAACAATGCACTATAGAAATACTTCCAAAAATGTGGCAAAGCAATTAACTTTGTCATGTTTGTCAATACGACACATTACTGAGTACCACTCTCGAAGCATAGTGGTGGCTGTATAATGTTATGGGTATGCTTGTAATTGTTAAGGACTGGGTAGTTTTTCAGGATAAAAAAGAAACGGAATAGAGCTAAGCACAGGCAAAATCCTAGAGAGAACCTGGTTGTCTGCTTTCCACCAGACACTGGGAGACAAATTGACCTTTCAGCAGGAATGTTCCTGAGTGGCCGCGTTAGTTTTGACTTAAATATATGACAAGACCTGAAAAATGGTTGTCATGCAATGCTCAACAACCAATTTGACAGAGCTTGAAGAATTTTGAAAAGGATAACGTGCAAATGTTGAACAATCCAGGGGTGGACTTACACAGAAAGACTCACTGTAATTGCTGCCAAATGTATTTTTTTATTTCGTTTTTTCAGTAAATTTGCTTGCATTTCTAAAGCCATGTTTTCACCTTGACATTTATGGGGCATTGTGTGTAGATGGGTGGAAAATATATTCAATCCATTTTAAAAATGTAGGCTTTACCAAAATGTGGAATAAGTCATGGGGTATGAATACTTTCTGAAGGTACTCGATATTGACTACTTCTGTTTTACAGTACCTTTTGACTACCTAACCTGCACATGTATATCAACGATGTTGTTTTGTATGCTATTGCTCCACGGTTGACGAGGCTATATCTGAACTACAGGAAACTTTATTGACCTGAAATTAGTATTGAATGTAGGTGAAACTAAGTATACTGTATGTTCTTCTATAGAGTGCATGCAAATTAATTGATGATTTAAATCATATGTACTTTGGATGGTGCCCATATTGATCGTGTCTCTGCTTACAAATATTGGGGCATCTGGATAGATGAAAATCTGTCTTTCAATATAAAGCATATTGACGAGTTGAAGATCTGAGAATATATTTTTTATAAGTAGGTCATGCCTCTCACTAAATAGGAGAAAGCAGATCGTTCGGTCGATGTTCCTACCGGTCCGACTATGGCGACATCCTCTATATGAACGCAGCTGCCACTTCATTAAAGCCGTTAGATGCAGTTTATCATAAGCACATTGCTTTATTACGGGCGACAGGTTTTAGTACTCATCACTGCGTTCTCTACCAAGACAGTTGGTCCTCTTTGATGTCACGTAGGTTGATAAATTGCTATGTTTTCATTTGTAAAGTTCCATTTTTACAAAAAGTCCCACTGTACCAAACACAATTACTAACCTTAAGACCTACAGAGTTACTAAACCCAGTCTCAGGGATGGTTAACTCTGGGCATTCCTTTGGTCTCTACAGCTTTCTGATTTCTATATTTTTATTTATTTTGCACGGTATTTGTGGAACAATCTTCAAGTTGTTTTGATGCCTCTGGAAATTTATAAAGCTGTTTTTTTGAGGACCTTTTTATTACTGATGAATGTGTGATTTCTTTTATGACCATGTTTTTCTTTCTGCTTGCATTCTGTTTTGTGTTTTCGTGTGTTATTTTCTGTAATTCAGGGCTCATCTGTAAAAGACACCTTGGTCTCAGTATGACTCCCTGATTTTAATAGAAAGTGTAGTTAAGGTGAGTTAGTCATCACAGTGAAGACACTAGTCTGCATAAATAGGAGAATATGTCATGATTTAACTGCATGGTGTAACAACGATTAGCTCCATGACGTAATGATAAGTTACAGGACTCATTTCACCTACAGCTCGAATGTATTCAGTTTAACCCCTTCAGAACGCAGTCTTAACTTTTCTTTTTTCAACTGATCACAACGATGATTTGACTAAGCTAAGGCCAAGCTAAATTATTTTCCACCTGCCAATTAAAATGTAGAGCTTAATTGTAACAAGGTTGTTTTAGTAGAATTATTTGCCCCGTTGTTCTATTTTCAACTTTTTAAAATAAATGTATTTTATCATTTTGAAGGACTAATCTTTTTTTGACATATTTGGAACTTGATTTAATTGTACGTGTTCTTTATCCTGGCTACCACTCTGTCATGCCACTCGGGGTCATATGCCAAACATGCTAGCAGAAACGGATTGGCACCCAGGCTTCATGTTCTGCACTTCTTTTTTTATTTGTATTTTATGCAGGCCCTATATGAACATTTTTTTAAACAATTCAGCTACAGATGTGGAAACACTGCATTTTAAAATAAAAATATACACTACTGTTCAGAAGTTGGGTCATAAATGTCCTTGTTTTTGAAAGAAAGAAAATTGTTCAGTTAAAATAACATCAAACTGATCAGAAATAGTTTAGACATTGTTAATGTTGTAAATTACTATTGTAGCTGGAAAGGGCTGATTTATTAATGGAATATCTACATGGTTGTACAGAGGCCCATTATCAGCACTGCTGTGTTCCAATGGCACGTTGTGTTAGCTAATCCAAGTTTATCATTTTAAAATGGCTTTGATCATTAGAAAACCCTTTGCTATTGTTAGCACAGCTGGAAACTGTTCTGGTTTACGGAAGCAATAAAACTGGCCTTTTAGACTAGTTGAGTATCTGGAGCATCAGCATTTGTGGGTTTGATTACAGGCTCAAAATAACCAGAAACAAAGAACTTTCTTCTGAAACTCGTCAGTCTATTCTTGTTCTGAGAAATAAAGGCCATTTGATGCGAAAATTGCCAAGAAACTGAAGATCTCGTACAACGCTGTGTACTACTCCCTTCACAGAACAGCACAAACTGTCTCTAACCAGAATAGATAGAGGAGTGGGAGGCCCCGATGCTCAACTGAGCAAGAGGACAAGTACATTAGTGTCTAGTTTGAGAAACAGACGCCACAAGTTCTCAACTGGCAGCTTCATTAAATAGTACCCGCAAAACACCAGTCTCAACGTCAACAGTGAAGAGGCGACTCGGGGATGCTGGCCTTCTAGGCAGAGTTCCTCTGTCCAGTGTCTGTGTTCTTTTGCCCATCTTAGGCTTTTCGTTTTATTGGCCAGTCTGAGATGTGGCTTTTTCTTTGCAACTCTGCCTGGAAGGCCAGCATCCCGGAGGAAGTGAATCACTCAAGCTGATTGTAACACAACTACTTCCTCTAGAGACGTGGATTCTGATCAAAGCTACATTTTGTAGTTTGTCATTACCGTATATAGTTGGTGCAAGTTGTCAGCTTCCCTTGTTTCAGGACGAACAACCACCCGTCATACCAGAACTACTAGTCTCTGTAAGAGTAGCAGGTAGCCTAGCGGTTAGAGTGTTGGGCCAGTAGCTAATTTCCTGAGCCGACAAGTTGAAAAATGTGCCCTTGAGTAAGTCACTTCACCCTAATTTGCTCTATGGGTGCTGTACTACTATAACTGACCCTGTAAAACAACACACTTTCACTGAACCTAACCAGTGAATGTGACAAAGCATGTTTTTCTTGCCGCTAGATGGCACTGTTGACACATCCACATAACACATTTATCTCAGAAGATTCTGCCTTCCTTGGTCTGTTGAATGTGCTCCAGGGTGGAGGTTGCCCTTAAGGTTAGGGTGAGGCACTGGTCAGCTAACCCTGTTTCAATCATGTTGGGGGTTATAAACTGGTCAACTAACCCTGTTTCAAACATGGGGGTTATAAACTGGTCAACTAACCCTGTTTCAAACATGTTGGGGGTTATAAACTGGTCAGCTCAAGGTCATTCAGTTAATTTGCATAATTAAAATGAGTGTTTTGTAATTGTCAGTTTGTTTATATTGGTCTGTCTCATTGATGCAAGGTTCAGGGATTACCTGTGTGTGTAAGTTCAAGAGAGTGTGTTCTTAGTTACGTGATGAGCTCTAATCCACCTTAAACCCAGGGCCCAAAGAGGTTATCCATCAGTGTAATGTCAGTCCTCTCCTTCCTTCCTGTGGAGTGTAGCCTGTCAGTCCTTTTAGTTTCTCCAGTCTAGTTTTGCAGTATGTATAATAAGTATATAACTCCCACACAGTCCATCTACATTTTCAATAAATAATGTTTTTTTTGGTTCTACAGTCATGTTTTTTTATTGGCATTTTTTTCACATTATTTTACAATGATGATCACAGTCTGGAAATGTGTGAACAAAAGAGTGGCACTATTGCAGAGTGGCAGGAAGCAGGGTATCCTCTCAGCCGGGAGTGTCCTACACACTGCTGGGCATGCTGTGGTGGCCATGTTACTTGTTCTAGAAGATGTTGTTCTATCTGCTGTGGGACACACACAGGGCTACAGTACATCCAAGGGCGTAAGAGCGCCGAGCGGTTGAGCCGGACATAACCAGAGGTTGATGAGCCAACCATGAATCGGCTGCTACTCTATTGGAGGCCACCTGGGTTAAGTTATCAAAGCATTCTGCTCGTTGTTGTTCTCCTACCTCCAACCCATCTCCAGGTCTGTCTGAGAGAGAGGGGGGGTTTAGATACTCTTGCCCCTGACAATGAGTTGGTTTGAGCATGGTGCTGCTAAACCCTAGGTTGTGGGTTTCAATTCCCCACATGGGACATGTGGGCTCACGTACACTGACTGTGTGTATTGACTTTAGAAATGACCATTGCTGCTCATCTCGGTCAATGATAATGCAAAGTAACGTTGCATTGAAGGCGTGAGCCTGGCTGAAGAATGGGCTGCGTCACTGGTTATGTTCCCAGCACCGTTGCACATTGTGCCTTATGGGAGTGTCTGGGAGGAAGATGACAAGTGTTTTAGGATAAGGGAGTTCTGACTTGTATGTTTGTTTACTTTCGTTTAGCATCAAAACAACAACATTAACTACGGAGTGTCTCACATGGATGACACTGTCACACCACTGACACACGGAAGAAACAGCATGTGATGCTGAGCGTCGTCCTGCTCATGTAAAGAAATAGTAGTCGTGGTATCTGAGTAATGATGTAAATACAGTTAATATAAAAGAAGATGAGCAAGACGGAAACAGAGAACTGCACAGGTGAGCTACAGCCATCACAGAAGCACTATATACTTTAGGAGGAGAGACAGAATGGGGAGTAGAGGAACAACTAGGAACAGAGAAATAATGGAGGGTAGAGGAACAACTAGGAACAGAGAAATAATGGAGGGTAGAGGAACAACTAGGAACAGAGAAATAATGGAGGGTAGAGGAACAACTAGGAACAGAGAAATAATGGAGGGTAGAGGAACAACTAGGAACAGAGACAGAATGGAGGGTAGAGGAACAACTAGGAACAGAGACAGAATGGAGGGTAGAGGAACAACTAGGAACAGAGACAGAATTGGGGAGTAGAGGAACAACTAGGAACAGAGCAATAATGGAGGGTAGAGGAACAACTAGGAACAGAGACATAATGGAGGGTAGAGGAACAACTAGGAACAGAGACAGAATGGAGGGTAGAGGAACAACTTTAGGAACAGAGACAGAATTGGGGAGTAGAGGAACAACTAGGAACAGAGACCGAATGGAGGGTAGAGGAACAACTAGGAACAGAGACCGAATGGAGGGTAGAGGAACAACTTTAGGAACAGAGACAGAATTGGGGAGTAGAGGAACAACTAGGAACAGAGACCGAATGGAGGGTAGAGGAACAACTAGGAACAGAGACCGAATGGAGGGTAGAGGAACAACTAGGAACAGACAGAATGGGGAGTAGAGGAACAACTAAGAACAGACAGAATGGAGGGTAGAGGAACAACTAGGAACAGACAGAATGGGGAGTAGAGGAACAACTAGGAACAGACAGAATGGAGGGTAGAGGAACAACTAGGAACAGACAGAATGGGGAGTAGAGGAACAACTAGGAACAGACAGAATGGGGAGTAGAGGAACAACTTTATGAACAGAGACAGAATTGGGGGGGGGGGGGGGGTAGAGGACGAGATAATTAACCAGGACTATCATTTTAATAAAAGCCAAAGATAGACGACGACAGAACAACATTTTACAACAGGAAGAGGAGGAGGGGGGCGGGTCTGAGAAAGTGCCATGATAAAAGCATGTTTTTTGGGGGGGGGGGGGTGAAACCATGTTTTTGGGGGGGGGGGGGTGAAACCATGTTGTGGCTGCAGCTTAGCCCAACATCTTTGTGGCACGCTGGTTGGCTTCGTCAATCCTGGTCTTGTTAGAATCAGCCTGAGGAGAGAGAGATTTGGGATGATGTGAAATTATTCCAAGCCATATCAATCAAGATCAAGACTTTAATTGTAAGTAGACTTGTCAACTCAGCGCATGTCTGACCATCTCTGACACTGAAAATTGATTGATTGTGATTGATTGTCATCGTTATGATCGGGGACAGCACCTTGTCCATGATCCTGTCGATCTGCCGGTTCTGGGTGTCTATCTCGTTGCCCATGTCCAGGGCCATGTGACGTAGGTTACCGATGATCCCGCCCACCTGCTCCAGGTTCTCATCCATCTCATTCTCCCGGGCATCGTCCGTTACCCTGGAAACGCACATTAGATAGTCCATAAAACTGTCGGTAGATTTCGGCGTGGCAAGGAGAGGGAGTCCATATGCACACGTGCACCCACAAACACACACACACTCCTCACCTGCGGATGAACCCCCCACTGATGGCCATCTGTTCACGTTCGTCCACCACACGGGCCCCTGGCTGACTGTTCACCACTCCATCCTGGTTGGCCCCCCATGCCTGGCCCCCCCCCTTTATCCTGCAGGGACACATACCAGTCAGTGTGTGTGTGTGTGTGTAAACTTTAATTTGATGTAATAGATCCATTATACGACAAGTAATGTGTAGTGACAGCAAGGCAGCACACCAACACAGCATGCCAATGGTAGATATCTATCTATCTCTCTATCTACGGTTCATATATATATGTTATACAATATATGTTATGATCTATCAATCAATAATTGATCCAAGTACTGATCAGTTCCGTTTTATTTACTGTCTTGTCTATGTGGTCGATAGAAAGGGGTCCTTTATATACCTGTAGATAGAAGAGACAGACACAAACACACACTAACAGGACATAAAGGAGACAACACAGACAGACGCCAGCGGACAGACTGACAGACAGAGACGGCAATGGACAGACAGGGAGACAGGAGGACAAACACGCAGTAATGAGTAAGGACACAATTATACTGAGTGCAAAAAACATTAGGAACACCTGCTCTTCCCATGACAGACTGACCAGGTGAATCCAGGTGAAACCTATGATCCCTTATTGATGTCTCTTATTTAATCCACTTCACTCAGTGTAGATGAAGGGGAGGAGACAGGTTCAAGAAGGATTTCCAAGCCTTGAGACAATTGAGACATGGATTGTGTATGTGTGCCATTCAGAGGGTGAATGGGCAAGACAAAATATTGAAGTGCTTTTGAATGGGGTATGGTAGTAGGTGCCAGGTGCACCGGTTTGAGTGTTTCAAGAACTGCAGCGCTGCTGGGTTTTTCCACGCTCAACAGTTTTGTGTTTGCATCAAGAATGGTCCACCACCCAAAGGACATCCAGCCAACTGGACACAACTGTGGGAAGCAGTGGAGTCAACATGGACCAGCATCCCTGTGGAACGCTTTCGACACCTTGTAGAGTCCATGCCCCCGACGAATTGAGGCTGTTCTGAGGACAAAAGGGGGCATCTGAATATTAGAAATGTGTTCTTAATGTTTGGTATACTCAGTGTTGACAGACAGACAGACAGACAGACAGACAGACAGACAGACAGACAGACAGACAGACAGACAGACAGACAGACAGACAGACAGACAGACAGGAGGACAGACAGACAGACAGACAGACAGACAGACAGCCTCCCTCCCTCCCTCTGGTTTTAGAGGGAAAAGGTGATATGGTAAAGATCAGAAGAAGAGCACCCTTCTAGGAAGTCCAGTTCGGTTGAACCTTATAGACATGTTTAACTACAGCATTAAAATAATAGCTTTGAAATACAACTTTTGTGGGCTTCTACATACTAGCGAGCTACACAGACAAATTTCACACGAAATAACATTAACTCAACATCCTGAAACACATTCAGTTCCTTCTATTTCAACACACACATGGATCATGCACAACAACGCTGGTCCTAGACCTATCATGTCAGGGACAAATTCTGGATTCATTATTTCAACACTTTGCTTGAGAGGAAATCTTTAAATGTAAAGATCAAGTTAGGTGCACAAATCTCGAAACAGACATTTTGACTGTTAGTTTCCTCAAATCACGTACAAACAGTTTTGGGATTGAAACATCTGGTTTAAAGACCTCGCTTCCTTCGGACTCATTGTGGAGTTTGATCTGAAGCCATTTCCTGTGATGATTGTGTTTTTGCTATCCATTGTAACTAATATTGTGTTTGTAGGCCTATATGTTGTAGCCTAATTGAATCTATGATCGTATGTTATCCATTCATGCTTTTTTATATGTACTATTAATGTTTGTAAACCGACTAACGAAATCATGAAACAGCCAGCCAAGATTACAAACACCTGTGTCCTTCGAAACCCTATTTAAAACCTATATAAAATCTATATAAAACCCTATGTAAAATCTATTTAAAACCTATATAAAATCTATTTAAAACCTATATAAAATTTATATAAAACCCTATATAAACCCTATATAAAATCTATATACAATCTATATAAAACCTATATAAAATTTATATAAAACCCTATATAAACCCTATATAAAATCTATATACAATCTATATAAAACCTATATAAAATCTATATAAAACCCTATATAAAATCTATTTAAAAGCTATATAAACCCTATATAAAACCTATATATACCCCTATATAAACCCATATATAAACCCTATATAAAACCTATATATAACCTATATAAAATCTATTTAAAACCTATATAAAACCCTATATAAAATCTATATACAATCTATATAAAAAACCTATATAAAATCTATTTAAAAGCTATATAAAATCTATATAAAATCTATATAAACCCTATATAAAATCTATTTAAAACCTATATAAAACCCTATATAAAATCTATATACAATCTATATAAAAACCTATATAAAATTTATACATAACCTATATAAACCCTATATATAACCTATATAAACCCTATATATAACCTATATAAACCCTATATATAACCTATATAAACCCCTATATATAACCTATATAAACCCTATATATAATCTATATAAAATATATAAACCCCTATATCAACCCTATAAAAACCTATATAAACACCTATATAAACCCTATATAAAACCGATATAAACCCCTATATAAAACCCTATATAAACCCTATAAAAAAACAATATAAAACCTATATAAACCCTATATAAAACCCTATATAAAACCCTATATAAACCCTATATAAACACCTATATAAACCCTCTATATAAACCCTATATTAAACCCTATATAAACCATATATAAACACCTATATAAACCCTATATAAAACCCTATATAAACACCTATATAAACCCCTATATAAAACCCGATATAAACCCCATATAAACACCTATATAAACCCTATATAAACACCATATAAACCCTATATAAAACCTATATAAACACCTATATAAAACCTATATTAAAACCTATATAAACTCTACATAAACCCTGTATAAAACCTATATATATACCCTATATAAAACCCTGTATGATACCCTATATAAACCCCATATAAAACCCTGTATGATACCCTATATAAACCCTATATAAAACCTTATATAAAACCCTGTATGATACCCTATATAAACCCTATATAAAACCTTATATAAAACCCTGTATGATACCCTATATATAAACCCTATATAAAACCTTATATAAAACCCTGTATGATACCCTATATAAACCCTATATAAAACCTTATATAAAACCCTGTATGATACCCTATATATAAACCCTATATAAAACCTTATATAAAACCCTGTATGATACCCTATATATAAACCCTATATAAAACCTTATATAAAACCCTGTATGATACACACAAACTGAGTGTGGAGATGGTGGAAGGATCCATTTTCAGTTTGAATTATATCTTAACCCAAACAATTCAACAAGGCTGACCTGACTCCGTTCCAGTGGCGCTTTGTCTGCTGCCAACATTTTGCGAAAAGAAACTTTTCTCATCTACGTGCATCCATCTACATTCAAAATGACCACACATGAGCTTGGAAAATATTGTACGGTGTAAATATAAAACCTTATATAAAACCCTGTATGATACCCTATATAAACCCTATATAAAACCTTATATAAAACCCTGTATGATACCCTATATAAACCCTATATAAAACCTTATATAAAACCCTGTATGATACCCTATATTAAAACCTTATATAAAACCCTGTATGATACCCTATATAAACCCTATATAAAACCTTATATAAAACCCTGTATGATACCCTATATAAACCCTATATAAAACCTTATATAAAACCCTGTATGATACCCTATATAAACCCTATATAAAACCTTATATAAAACCCTGTATGATACCCTATATAAACCCTATATAAAACCTTATAAAACCCTGTATGATACCCTATATAAACCCTATATAAAACCTTATATAAAACCCTGTATGATACCCTATATAAACCCTATATAAAACCTTATAAAACCCTGTATGATACCCTATATAAAACCTTATATAAAACCCAATATAAACCCCTATATAAACCCTATATAAACCCTATATAAACCCTATATAAACCCCTATATAAACCCCTATATAAAACCTATATAAACCCCTATATAAACCCCTATATAAAACCCTATATAAACCCTATATAAACCCCTATATAAACCCCTATATAAACCCCTATATAAACCCTATATAAAACCTATATAAACCCCTATATAAACCCTATATAAAACCTATATAAACCCCTATATAAACCCCTATATAAACCCCTATATAAACCCCTATATAAACCCGATATAAACCCCTATATAAACCCGATATAAACCCTATATAAACCCCTATATAAACCCTATATAAACCCCTATATAAACCCTATATAAACCCCTATATAAACCCCTATATAAACCCCTATATAAACCCCTATATAAACCCTATATAAAACCTATATAAACCCTATATAAACCCTGTTTTCTTTCTGTATCTACAGCAGAACAGCAATGATAAAATGCTCAAATATATCTACACAACTGATCATTTTCTTGCCTTTGTATCTGACTTGCTTAACTTAGACCACCTTTTACTAAACTTTAAATAAAAATGTAATTAGTTAATACAGATTTAACTTCAGTGTTTTGTTCACTGAATATTAACACTTTTTTTTCATCACAAGAGAACTGTGTGCAATTGTGTTCACTTCCTCCGGTAATCAGTAAACTACTGAATATACTGTGACCTGGATACCTGCTGTGTGTGTGTGTGTGTGTGTGTGTGTGTGTGTGTGTGTGTGTGTGTGTGTGTGTGTGTGTGTGTGTGTGTGTGTGTGTGTGTGTGTGTGTGTGTGTGTGTGTGTGTGTGTGTGTGTGTGTGTGTGTGTGTGTGTGTGTGTGTGTGTGTCTGCCATGCATAGGCAGTATGTTTGTGCATATGTACAAACAACAGCAGTAATCAGGTCACGTTAAATCGTACTGTAGGCCTACTGCCTCATGTTGTAGCATTATGTAACATGCTGATACAAGTATGCCATGTATGACTGTGATCATTTGAAGGAGAAAGTAGCCCAACATGCATCTCTCTCTAAGTGCAGGAGGAAGCAGCATGGAAGGCCTTGGGTAAGGTCTGAAGATGACACGCCATAGTGTTGTACTGGTCACCATGCACTCAACTTTAGGCATTAAAGCAGGCAAGCAGACAGGCAGGCAGACAAACAGACAGGTAGACAAGCAGACAGGCGGCAGGCAGGCAGGTAGGTCGGCAGGCGGCACCTACTTGTTACAGGGACACGAACAAAGACCACAGAGAGACCCTAGATTGTTCAAATTCTTTTCTGCATCCTTCATGTCCTTATTGATCTGGTCCATCCCCTCCTCGATCCGCTCCAGTTGCTCTGATTGTCAGCGCAAGTCATTTATCCCCACAGAGAACGAGGGCACGTGACAGAGAACGGGGGAGTAGGAGAGAGAGGGAGAACAAAGGAGAGGAGACAAAAAGAGACTGTGACAAAAGAGACAGAGACATTGGAAGATTGGACAGCACTACCAACCCAACACAGGCCAGATTCCAGGGCCTGTCACCACCGGTACCTACTTGGCAACACATGGACATAATTGGCCAAAGCATTGCCTAGTCAGGTAGCCTAGTGGTTAGAGCGTTGGGCCAGTAACCGAAAGGTTGCTGGATTTGAATCCCTGAGTTGACAAGGTAAAAATCAGTCGTTCTGCCACTGAACAAGGCGGTTTAACCCACTGTAGGCCGTCATTGTAAATAAGAATTTGTTCTTAACTGACTTGCCTAGTTAAATAAAGGTTCAATTTAAAAATATCTATATATTTCTCGGCCTCCTTCAAGTCTTGATGAACCTTGTTCATGCCATCTTCAAACCAATCCAGTTGTTCTGGCAACGACAAAGGAAATGAGAACAGTGAATTGGCTCTTGTGATGATTGAGGTCTAAGTTACAGCCTATCAAACACAACCATAATGCAATGCCTTATGGAGCCACACTGACACACTCACAGCCAGTGCAGTGAGAGAGAAAGATTGTGACAGAAGAACACATAAAGGCTGGATTCCAATACAAAATAATCTCCCTCATTGGGCACTCCTTCTGCTCGAGTCTAGGGAAGGGAGCACACCTATGAGCACATGATGTTGAAAATACCTGTTCTTATTTTAACCAACTTTTACTGGGACACTTGTATTGGAAACCAGCCAGTGGTGATAGAGCGAGAGAGCGAGAGAGAGGTGATAGACGAAGAGAGAGAGAGAGAGAGAGGTGATAGACGAAGAGAGAGAGAGAGAGAGAGAGAGAGGTGATAGAAGAAGAGAGAGAGAGGTGATAAGACGAAGAGAGAGAGAGAGAAAGGTGATAGACAGAGAGAGAGAAAGAGGTGATAGACAGAGAGAGAGAGGGAGAGAGAGAGAGGTGATAGACGAAGAGAGAGAGAGAGAGGTGATAGACAGAGAGAGAGAGAGAGGTGATAGACAGAGAGAAACAGGATGAGAGTGAAGGACTGAAACAGAGTCAGATATTGGTTCATTCCCTCAACCACTGAAACAGGGTCAGATATTGGTTCATTCCCTCAACCGCTGAAACAGTATCAAATATTGGTTCATTCCCTAAACCACTGAAACAGGGTCAGATATTGGTTCATTCCCTCAACCACTGATACAGGGTCAGATATTGGAAATGGTGAGTTGGGTTAGTATTGCAAGTACTCTGATCCTAGACCTGTAGTTACGGTCCTTATCTACCTGGAGTGGGTCCAGGGAGAAGGGAGTGGTCTGTAGCATAGGTAAGGGTAAGGGAATTCATGGCTGTGGTGGCTTGCTTGTTGATGTGTGAACATTTGTAAAATCCCTGGGTTGTGGCGAAACAACTCACAATGTTTGTAGACAGATACAGTGGGGCAAAAAAGTATTTAGTCAGCCACCAATTGTGCAAGTTCTCCCACTTAAAAAGATGAGAGAGGCCTGTAATTTTCATCACAGGTACACTTCAACTATGACAGACAAAATGAGAAAAAAAAATCCAGAAAATCACATTGTAGGATTTTTAATGAATTTATTTGCAAATTATGGTGGAAAATAAGTATTTGGTCACCTACAAACAAGCAAGATTTCTGGCTCTCACAGACCTGTAACTTCTTCTTTAAGAGGCTCCTCTGTCCTCCACTCGTTACCTGTATTAATGGCACCTGTTTGAACTTGTTATCAGTATAAAAGACACCTGTCCACAACCTCAAACAGTCACACTCCAAACTCCACTATGGCCAAGACCAAAGAGCTGTCAAAGGACACCAGGAACAACATTGTAGACCTGCACCAGGCTGGGAAGACTGAATCTGCAATGGGTAAGCAGCTTGGTTTGAAGAAATCAACTGTGGGAGCAATTATTAGAAAATGGAAGACATACAAGACCACTGATAATCTCCCTCGATCTGGGGCTCCACGCAAGATCTCCCCCCGTGGGGTCAAAATGATCACAAGAACGGTGAGCAAAAATCCCAGAACCACACGGGGGGACCTAGTGAATGACCTGCAGAGAGCTGGGACCAAAGTAACAAAGCCTACCATCAGTAACACACTACGCCGCCAGGGACTCAAATCCTGCAGTGCCAGACGTGTCCCCCTGCTTAAGCCAGTACATGTCCAGGCCCATCTGAAGTTTGCTAGAGAGCATTTGGATGATCCAGAAGAAGATTGGGAGAATGTCATATGGTCAGATGAAACCAAAATAGAAGTTTTTGGTAAAAACTCAACTCGTCGTGTTTGGAGGACAAAGAATGCTGAGTTGCATCCAAAGAACACCATACCTACTGTGAAGCATGGGGGTGGAAACATCATGCTTTGGGGCTGTTTTTCTGCAAAGGGACCAGGACCACTGATCCGTGTAAAGGAAAGAATTAATGGGGCCATGTATCGTGAGATTTTGAGTGAAAACCTCCTTCCATCAGCAAGGGCATTGAAGATGAAACGTGGCTGGGTCTTTCAGCATGACAATGATCAAAAACACACCACCCGGGCAACGAAGGAGTGGCTTCGTAAGAAGCATTGCAAGGTCCTGGAGTGGCTTAGCCAGTCTCCAGATCTCAACCCCATAGAAAATCTTTGGAGGGAGTTGAAAGTCCGTGTTGCCCAGCAACAGCCCCAAAACATCACTGTTCTAGAGGAGATCTGCATGGAGGAATTGGCCAAAATACCAGCAACAGTGTGTGAAAACCTTGTGAAGACTTACAGAAAACGTTTGACCTCTGTCATTGCCAATAAAGGGTATATAACAAAGTATTGAGATAAACTTTTGTAGGTCACCAAATACTTATTTTCCACCATAATTTGCAAATAAATTCATTAAAAATCCTACAATGTGATTTTCTGGAAAAGAAATTCTCATTTTGTCTGTCATAGTTGAAGTGTACCTATGATGAAAATTACAGGCCTCATCTTTTTAAGTGGGAGAACTTGCACAATTGGTGGCTGACTAAATACTTTTTTGCCCCACTGTACACTCGTCTCTGGTCATGGCTAGCCACTGTACAGTGTAGACAGACACACTCGTCTCTGGTCACGGCTAGCCACTGTACAGATACACTCGTCTCTGGTCACGGCTAGCCACTGTACAGTGCTGACAGATACACTCATCTCTGGTCACGGCTAGCCACTGTACAGTGCTGACAGATACACTCGTCTCTGGTCACGGCTAGCCACTGTACAGATACACTCGTCTCTGGTCACGGCTAGCCACTGTACAGTGTAGACATATACACTCGTCTCTGGTCACGGCTAGCCACTGTACTGATACTCTCGTCTCTGGTCACGGCTAGCCACTGTACAGTGTAGACATATACACTCGTCTCTGGTCGCGGCTAGCCACTGTACAGTGTAGACATATACACTCGTCTCTGGTCACGGCTAGCCACTGTACTGATACACTCGTCTCTGGTCACGGCTAGCCACTGTACAGATACACTCGCCTCTGGTCACGGCTAGCCACTGTACAGTGTAGACATATACACTCGTCTCTGGTCACTGCTAGCCACTGTACAGATACACTCGCCTCTGGTCACGGCTAGCCACTGTACAGTGTAGACATATACACTCGTCTCTGGTCACGGCTAGCCACTGTACAGATACACTCGCCTCTGGTCACGGCTAGCCACTGTACAGTGTAGACATATACACTCGTCTCTGGTCACGGCTAGCCACTGTACAGATACACTCGCCTCTGGTCACGGCTAGCCACTGTACAGTGTAGACATATACACTCGTCTCTGGTCACGGCTAGCCACTGTACAGATACACTCGTCTCTGGTCACGGCTAGCCACTGTACAGATACACTCGCCTCTGGTCACGGCTAGCCACTGTACAGTGTAGACATATACACTCGTCTCTGGTCACGGCTAGCCACTGTACAGTGTAGACATATACACTCGTCTCTGGTCACGGCTAGCCACTGTACAGATACACTCGCCTCTGGTCACGGCTAGCCACTGTACAGATACACTCGTCTCTGGTCACGGCTAGCCACTGTACAGATACACTCGCCTCTGGTCACGGCTAGCCACTGTACAGTGTTGTTATCCACACTGACCTCTCTGTTGCCCCTGACAACACTACCCCCACAGATAATTAGCCTCCCCAGGTAATCCCAGGGAACACGAGGGATTGGAGAAGAGGTGGAACGTGACAGAGAGAGAGAGCGTGAGAGAAATCTTATGATCATAGCTCAGTTGGGTGACTGTCTGCTTACAGCATGCCTTTTACACACTGAATATGGTGTAATTGCAGACCACAATTCAGGGCGTTTTTTTTAATGTGGGTGTTCCCTGATATCAGGAAACACCCATTGATACATGCCATTGGTCAGTTCCAGTGTTATGAGCCTGAGGGTTAATCGACACAGAGGATTTGTTCACATAGCAGGTTAGGATAACTAACGTGTCAGGTTAGGATAATGAATGTGGCAGGTTTTGTGAATTAGCGTGGCATTTTAGGAGACTGAGGTTAAGGTTAGGAAAAGGGTTAGGGTTAAGCTTAGCTACAATGCTACATTTGTCAGCAACTGTTGTCCCCGACGTGAAAGAAACTGCCATGGACCAATGGAGAGCACCAATGGGTGTAACGTGACATCAGAAAGCACCCCTAATTGCAGTCTGCAATTACACACTTCTCTACACAATCAGAGTGTGGAAGACTGCCCTTGACTGACCAATGGGAACACTTGGGTTAACAGTAATGTAGCCAATCAGATCACTTCTGAAGTCACTCCACGACTGCCGTTTCCAAGGAGCTCTGACACCTGGTTCTAGACTCTCTGGAGGTGGAATCTCTCCAACACTGATACCTGGTTCTAGACTCTCTGGTTCTAGACTCTCTGGAGGTGGAATCTCTCCAACACTGATACCTGGTTCTAGACTCTCTGGAGGTGGAATATCTTCAACACTGATACCTGGTTCTAGACTCTCTGGTTCTAGACTCTCTGGAGGTGGAATATCTCCAACACTGACACCTGGTTCTAGACTATATGGTTCTAGACTCTCTGGAGGTGGAATATCTCCAACACTGACACCTGGTTCTAGACTCTCTGGTTCTAGACTCTCTGGAGGTGGAATATCTCCAACACTGACACCTGGTTCTACACTCTCTGGAGGTGGAATATTTCCAACACTGATACCTGGTTCTAGACTCTCTGGTTCTAGACTCTCTGGAGGTGGAATCTCTCCAACACTGATACCTGGTTCTAGACTCTCTGGAGGTGGAATTTCTCCAAGACTGACACCTGGTTCTAGACTCTCTGGTTCTAGACTCTCTGGAGGTGGAATATCTTCAACACTGATACCTGGTTCTAGACTCTCTGGTTCTAGACTCTCTGGAGGTGGAATATCTCCAACACTGACACCTGGTTCTAGACTATATGGTTCTAGACTCTCTGGAGGTGGAATATCTCCAAAACTAACACCTGGTTCTAGACTCTCTGGTTCTAGACTCTCTGGAGGTGGAATATCTCCAACACTGACACCTGGTTCTAGACTCTCTGGTTCTAGACTCTCTCCAACATTTTACAACCAGAGGAGACTGAATGAATGTGAGTATATAAGATCAGATATCATGTAACTACTGTATGTGCATATATTCTTGTTAAATGACAATGTAAAGGCAGGGAATCCAAGAGGAGACATCAGTATGTGAGACAGTGAGCAGCCATTTTGTCTCCCTGCTTCAGCTAATCAGGCATTTAATTACACAGAGACCAACGCTCTCATGCATTACCACAAGACACATACATGACTGATCACCCGCCAGTGGCTGTGTGTGTGTTGGGGTGTGTGCGTGTGTGTGTTAGTGAGTATGTGCCTGTTGTGGTGGGGGAGGGTTTTGGTGGACTGATGTTCAAATAGACAGAACTTGTAGAGCGTTTTTTAGATGGTCAATAATCTCAGAATGATTTGATTGGCTGAACCTAGAAGCCGAGAAAGACAACATCCTCATGTCTCGCCGGCGTTCTGACGAAGCCACAGCGAAGCTCCTTGTCATGTTGGCGAGATTGGAGACCACACCGTGGTGTTAGCCACATTCAATGTAATGTCCGCCGATCCGTGCAAATGGATGTTGCTCTGGTCCTTCCTTCCAGGTCCTCCTGTATGTTCCTGTGACAGGCCTAATAGGTCCTTTCGTCAAGTGTGGAACGGGGGGGGGGGGGGGGGGGGGGGGGGGACCATCCTATAGAGCGGAACCACAAATGAAACCTCTGCCTTGCTGGAACCTGGGAGGAAGCAAAGCACTGAATGTTGCAGATAGAAATACCACCGATAGAGCGGATATGATCGCTTGATCTACATGACAGAGGCATATATTTCTGTTGAAACATTCCATTAAGTCCAATTGAACGCAGGAGTGGATGTGAATGCTTTATGTTTGCCTATTTCTATACCTCACTGACATTATAATACACCTCACTGACATTATTCTATACCTCACTGACATTATTCTATACCTCACTGACATTATTCTATACCTCACTGACATTATTCTATACCTCACTGACATTATTCTATAGCTCACTGACATTATTCTATAGCTCACTGACATTATTCTATACCTCACTGACATTATTGGAGCCTCCCGGGTGGCGCAGTGGTCTAGGGCACTGCATCGCAGTGCTAGCTGCGCCCCCAGAGTCTCTGGGTTCGCGCCCAGGCTGGGCTGGGTTCGCGCCCAGGCTCTGTCACAGCCGGCCGCAACTGGGAGGTCTGTGGGGCGACGCACAATTGGCATAGCGTCGTCCGGGTTAGGGAGGGTTTGGCCGGTAGGGATATCCTTGTCTCAGTATGTAAAATGTATGCCCTCTACTGTAAGTTGCTCTGGATAAGAGCGTCTGCTAAATGACTAAAATGTAAATGTAAAAATTATTCTATACCTCACTGACATTATTCTATACCTCACTGACATTATTCTATACCTAACTGACATTATTCTATAGCTTCTATAGCTCACTGACATTATTCTATATCTCACTGAGATTATTCTATACCTCAC
Source organism: Salvelinus namaycush (assembly GCF_016432855.1). Lineage (NCBI taxonomy): Eukaryota > Metazoa > Chordata > Actinopteri > Salmoniformes > Salmonidae > Salvelinus > Salvelinus namaycush. The sequence goes on from NC_052321.1 coordinate 5,445,665, forward strand.
TGACATTATTCTATACCTCACTGACATTATTCTATACCTCACTGACATTATTCTATACCTCACTGACATTATTCTATACCTCACTGACATTATTTTATACCTCACCGACATGCTTCTCCTGGCTAACCAACCAGTACAATCAAGCTGATTCTCCTGGCTAACCAACCAGTACAATCAAGCTGATTCTCCTGGCTAACCAACCAGTACAATCAAGCTGATTCTCCTGGCTAACCAACCAGTACAATCAAGCTGCTTCTCCCACCTAACCAACCAGTACAATCAAGCTGCTTCTCCTGGCTAACCAACCAGTACTATCAAGCTGCTTCTCCTGGCTAACCAACCAGTACTATCAAGCTGCTTCTCCTGGTTAACCAACCAGTACTATCAAGCTGATTCTCCTGGCTAACCAACCGGTACTATCAAGCTGCTTCTCCTGGTTAACCAACCAGTACTATCAAGCTGCTTCTCCTGGCTAACCAACCAGTACTATCAAGCTGCTTCTCCTGGCTAACCAACCAGTACTATCAAGCTGATTCTCCTGGCTAACCAACCGGTACTATCAAGCTGCTTCTCCCACCTAACCAACAAGTACTATCAAGCTGCTTCTCCTGGCTAACCAACCAGTACAATCAAGCTGCTTCTCCTGGTTAACCAACCAGTACAATCAAGCTGCTTCTCCTGGCTAACCAACCAGTACAATCAAGCTGCTTCTCCTGGCTAACCAACCAGTACAATCAAGCTGCTTCTCCCAACTAACCAACAAGTACTATCAAGCTGCTTCTCCTGGCTAACCAACCAGTACAATCAAGCTGCTTCTCCTGGCTAACCAACCATTACAATCAAGCTGTTTCTCCTGGCTAACCAACCAGTACAATCAAGCTGCTTCTCCTGGCTAACCAACCAGTACAATCAAGCTGCTTCTCCCACCTAACCAACCAGTACTATCAAGCTGCTTCTCCTGGCTAACCAACCAGTACAATCAAGCTGCTTCTCCCACCTAACCAACCAGTACTATCAAGCTTCCACAAGGATCCATTTCCTTAACCAAAGCCTAAACTCAGGGATTCTACAAATGTGTCCTCTTTGAGTGGAGGTAAATGTAGATGTTTTGTCACTACTACGAGTATAACGGATCAGTGTGTCCTCTTTGAGTGGAGGTAAATGTAGATGTTTTGTCACTACTACGAGTATAACGGATCAGTGTGTCCTCTTTGAGTGGAGGTAAATGTAGATGTTTTGTCACTACTACGAGTATAACGGATCAGTGTGTCCTCTCGGTAAAGAGGATGTGCTATTAACCAACAGCTTTCTTCACCTCAATACTACAGGTCATTATTACTGTCTACTGAGAAAATGTACTATACCTCTTATAAAGATACAAGACAGCAAACAGTTCATACACTATATACAGTATTATAGAAATAACAGAACTACAAAACCATGGTGCTTTTAACTTTCTGACTATACTTCGGGAAAGTATTCAGAGCCCTTGACTTTTTCTACATTTTGTTAGGTTACAGCCTTATTCTATAATCGATTCAATAATCCCCCCCGCCATCTATCGACACACAAGACAACATAATGACAAAGCAAAAACAGGTTTTTAGAAATTTTTGCAAATTTATACAAATTAAATAAACTGAAATATCACATTTACATAAGTATTAAGACCCTTTATTCAGTACTTTGTTGAAGCACCTTTGGCAGCGATTACAGCCTTGAGTCTTCTTGGGTTTGACGCTACAAGCTTGGCACACCTGTATTTGGGGGAGTTTCACCCATTCTTCTCTGCAGATCCTCTCAAGCTCTGTCAGGTTGGATAGGGAGCACATCCAGAGATGTTTGATCGGATTCAAGTCCGGGCTCTGGCTGGGACACTCAAGAGACTTGTCCCAAAGACACTGCATTGTCTTGGTTGTGTGCTTAGGGTCGTTGTCCTGTTGGAAGGTGAACCTTCGCCCCAGTCTAAGGTCTTGAGCGCTCCCCGATTGCTCAGTTTGACTTGGCGGCCAGCACTAGGAAGAGTCTTGGTTCCAAATATCTTCCATTTAAGAATGATGGAGGCCACTGTGTTCTTGGGGACCTTCAATCCGGTCTCGGAGTCCTTCGACCTCATGGCTTGGTTTTTGCTCTGACATGCACTGTCAACTGTGGGACCTTATATAGACAAATGTGTGCCTTTCCAAATCATGTCCATTCAATTGAATTTATCACAGGTGGATTCCAACCAAGTTGTAGAAACATCTCAAGGATGATCAATGGAAACAGGATGCACCTTAGCGCAATTTCGAGTCTCATAGGAAAGGGTCTGAATACTTGTAAATAAGGTATCTGTTTTTTTTAAACTTGATTTGGCTTTCTCATTAAGGTTTATTGTGTGTAGATTGATGAGAATTTTTATTTTTTTAATCCATTTTAGAATAAGGCTGTAAGAAAACAAAATGTGGAAAAAGTCAAGGGGTCTGAATACTTTCCGAACTGCACTGTCATTCCTAAAACCCCGATTTAGAAGATTCCCGGAATAAGGAGAGAATATTAAGCAGGAATTCCATAATCCTCCAACCAGGATTTCTAGAAAACCTGGGATATTTGTGAAAGTGAACAGAATTTCAGAGTGTAATATTGTGTCTCTATAAGGACTTACCTCCCTGCTCATCCAGCATAACCAGAGTCCTGATACCAGCATCTTTACTCTGCACACCCCGGGTCAGACAGACAGGGAGAAGAGAGGGGAGAAGAGAGGGGAAGGAAGAGAGGGGAAGGAAGAGAGGGAAGAAGAGAGGGGAAGGAAGAGAGGGAAGAAGAGAGGGGAAGGAAGAGAGGGAAGAAGAGAGGGGGAGAAGAGAGGGGAAGGAAGAGAGGAGGAGAAGAAGAGGTGAGATAAAACAGTTCAGTGTGAACAGAAGAGAAATATAATATATATATATTATCATCATTATTATTAAATGGAGGGACACTGAGTTAATGCGATCAGTTTCTCAACAGGTATTGATCCAGACATGAGATCATATATATGGGACATCAAATCAAATCAAATCAAATTGTACTGGTCACATACACATGGTTAGCAGATGTTATTGGTCACATACACACGGTTAGCAGATGTTATTGGTCACATACACATGGTTAGCAGATGTTATTGGTCACATACACATGGTTAGCAGATGTTATTGGTCACATGGTTAGCAGATGTTATTGGTCACATACACATGGTTAGCAGATGTTATTGGTCACATACACATGGTTAGCAGATGTTATTGGTCACATACACACGGTTAGCAGATGTTATTGGTCACATACACATGGTTAGCAGATGTTATTGGTCACATACACATGGTTAGCAGATGTTATTGGTCACATACACATGGTTAGCAGATGTTATTGGTCACATACACATGGTTAGCAGATGTTATTGGTCACATGGTTAGCAGATGTTATTGGTCACATGGTTAGCAGATGTTATTGGTCACATACACACGGTTAGCAGATGTTATTGGTCACATACACATGGTTAGCAGATGTTATTGGTCACATACACATGGTTAGCAGATGTTATTGGTCACATGGTTAGCAGATGTTATTGGTCACATACACGTGGTTAGCAGATGTTATTGGTCACATACACACGGTTAGCAGATGTTATTGGTCACATACACATGGTTAGCAGATGTTATTGCGAGTGTAGTGAAATGCTTGTGCTTCTAGTTCCGACAGTGCAGTAATATTTAACATGTAATCTAACAATTCCACAACAACTACCTAATACACACAAATCTAAGTAAAGGAACAGATTAGGAATATATACATATAAATATATGGATGAGCAATGACAGAGCGGACGTGGGTTATAGATCGAGTCAGAGCCATGTACCTAGAGAGTTGGGACAACGTTTAGAATGTTGAATATTGTTCTAGTAGACGACAGAGCGGACGTGGGTTATAGATCGAGTCAGAGCCATGTACCTAGAGAGTTGGGACAACGTTTAGAATGTTGAATATTGTTCTAGTAGACGACAGAGCGGATGCGGGTTATAGATCGAGTCAGAGCCATGTACCTAGAGAGTTGGGACAACGTTTAGAATGTTGAATATTGTTCTAGTAGACGACAGAGCGGATGTGGGTTATAGATCGAGTCAGAGCCATGTACCTAGAGAGTTGGGACAACGTTTAGAATGTTGAATATTGTTCTAGTAGACGACAGAGCGGATGTGGGTTATAGATCGAGTCAGAGCCATGTACCTAGAGAGTTGGGACAACGTTTAGAATGTTGAATATTGTTCTAATAGACGCAGTAAAAGGGGTCCGGGGTCAGACGTTCCATTGACCAGATTGGCACACATTCAACAAATCTTTTCTTTTTTGTAATTATTTTTATTTAACCTTTATTTAACTGATCTAACAAAGTGGATATTTGTCAAATCCGTCATGATTTATGTATTGTACCAGACACAAAATGTGGTTACTTAAGTCCGATTTGGATACGTTTGGCTGTTTTCGCTGCATAACATGTAGAAGTTGTCCCTTTTCAGGTTTAGAAGAAGTGACTTCTAAATGCCAACTCCTGTCAGTATATTGTAAGCTGATTAGCATAGCTAGCATACAGAAATCGGTGGTGGTTGTTAATGTCATTTTTAACTGGAATATAGTTGATTGGTAATGATGACATGAAGATATGTTGGGGTTGACATCCACACAAGCATTATACTCCCATTATTACCTCAACATAGTGTCAAATACACATACAGTGGGGCAAAAAAGTATTTAGTCAGCCACCAATTGTACAAGTTCTCCCACTTAAAAAGATGAGAGAGGCCTGTAATTTTCATCATAGGTACACTTCAACTATGACAGACAAAATGAGAAAAAAAATCCAGAAAATCACATTGTAGGATTTTTAATGAATTTATTTGCAAATTATGGTGGAAAATAAGTATTTGGTCAATAACAAAAGTTTATCTCAATACTTTGTTATATACCCTTTGTTGGCAATGACAGAGGTCAAACATTTTCTGTAAGTCTTCACAAGGTTTTCACACACTGTTGCTGGTATTTTGGCCCATTCCTCCATGCAGATCTCCTCTAGAGCAGTGATGTTTTGGGGCTGTTGCTGGGCAACACGGACTTTCAACTCCCTCCAAAGATTTTCTATGGGGTTGAGATCTGGAGACTGGCTAGGCCGCTCCAGGACCTTGAAATGCTTCTTACGAAGCCACTCCTTCGTTGCCCGGGCAGTGTGTTTGGGATCATTGTCATGCTGAAAGACCTAGCCACGTTTCATCTTCAATGCCCTTGCTGATGGAAGGAGGTTTTCACTCAAAATCTCACGATACATGGCCCCATTCATTCTTTCCTTTACACGGATCAGTCATTCTGGTCCCTTTGCAGAAAAACAGCCCCAAAGCATGATGTTTCCACCCCCATGCTTCACAGTAGGTATGGTGTTCTTTGGATGCAACTCAGCATTCTTTGTCCTCCAAACACGACGAGTTGAGTTTTTACCAAAAAGTTATATTTTGGTTTCATCTGACCATATGACATTCTCCCAATCTTCTTCTGGATCATCCAAATGCTCTCTAGCAAACTTCAAACGGGCCTGGACATGTACTGACTTAAGCAGGGGGACACGTCTGGCACTGCAGGATTTGAGTCCCTGGCGGCATAGTGTGTTACTGATGGTAGGCTTTGTTACTTTGGTCCCAGCTCTCTGCAGGTCATTCACTAGGTCCCCCCGTGTGGTTCTGGGATTTTTGCTCACCGTTCTTGTGATCATTTTGAGCCCACGGGGTGAGATCTTGCGTGGAGCCCCAGATCGAGGGAGATTATCAGTGGTCTTGTATGTCTTCCATTTCGTAATAATTGCTCCCACAGTTGATTTCTTCAAACCAAGCTGCTTACCTATTGCAGATTCAGTCTTCCCAGCCTGGTGCAGGTCTACAATTTTGTTTCTGGTGTCCTTTGACAGCTCTTTGGTCTTGGCCATAGTGGAGTTTGGAGTGTGACTATTAGAGGTTGTGGACAGGTGTCTTTTATACTGATAACAAGTTCAAACAGGTGCCATTAATACAGGTAACGAGTGGAAGACAGAGGAGCCTCTTAAAGAAGAAGTTACAGGTCTGTGAGAGCCAGAAATCTTGCTTGTTTGTAGGTGACCAAATACGTATTTTCCACCATAATTTGCAAATAAATTCATTAAAAATCCTACAATGTGATTTTCTGGATTTTCTTTTCTCCTTTTGTCTGTCATAGTTGAAGTGTACCTATGATGAAAATGACAGGCCTCATCTTTTTAAGTGGGAGAACTTGCACAATTGGTGGCTGACTAAATACTTTTTTGCCCCACTGTATAAACAATAGCCTACATGTAGTCAAATTTTGCTTGGGGGGGGGGGGGGGGGGGGGGGATGAGGAGACTCAGGATCTTTCCCCCACGTGTTTCCATGGCAATTCCATTGTTTTGGTCATGTTCGATTTAACCCTTTGCTGCATCTATTCTTGAAATTCAGTGACATGGCGTTGTTGAAATATTCCCCGTGTCATGTTAATGGGGAGATAAACATGGCTGCCATAGAATGTTGTAGTGTCATGTAAATGCATCATAATGCAGAAACGTCAATGTCCCATCTCTCTAAATACATGACTGGATAGAGTCGATGTGAAATACAGTTCATTCATAAGGTGTTCAGTGGTGATGCAGTGATGATACCAGTGCTGAAGTACATAGTAACTCATAGAGCTACGGTGCGAGATGTAACATTGCCTCCTTAGGGTAAAACAAGGCTCTATTGAAATAAAATAAAATAATCCTATTTGATTTCAGAAAAACCCTGAAGAGTGTATTATCATATCTGCTTTTAGAGAAGGTATGATAAAGTGCTCTATTACATTGACTCAGAACACAACAGGTATAAGGATGACAAAGAAGCTTCTACTAAACTAATGAGTATGTTATGTTGCAGATCCAACCAGGTTTGAAACCCCTTTCCCTGATTGGTCAATGACAGAACTACACTTCCTCAGAGAGGTTCCAACAGCCTGCCCCTTTTTTGAACCTTTATTTAACTAGGAAAGTCACTTAAGAACAAATTCTTATTTACAATGACGGACTACACCGGCCAAACCCGGACGATGCTGGGCTAATTGTGCGCCGCCTTATGGGACTCCCAATCACGGCCGGATGTGATACAGACTGGATTCGAACTGAGATGCAGTACCTTAGACCACTGCGCCACTCGGGAGCCCATCTCGTGTGATTTAAATGATTGTTGCTCGCACGCATACCAAGGAATGGAAAGAGACGCGCACGCACGCACACACACCACAACCCCTCAGGCATACACTGAATTCCCCGGCCCCATCACACACAGAATACTGGACATACACTGAATTCCCCGGCCCCATCACACACAGAATACTGGACATATGCTGACACCAATAACAAGCCGACAACAACCTCACAAAACCTCCATTAAATTCCATTGGTGGGTTTATAGGAGTTTCTTAACAGGGAGAGGAACAAAGGTCAAAGGGCTATTGATGTACGGGCCAACGCTTTGAGATCAGATCGATGCTTGACCTTCTCAGGGCAGTGTTGGACTCCATCTCAATCACCTTTCTGTGATTCCTGTCATATTATCTCCTCAGCTCCATTTAAACCAACTGATGGATGTTTCCATCAAGGTTTCTGCCCTTTGACCTTCTTCTCCAATGTGTTTAGAAAAGGAGGCGAGGAAAGAGGATGTGAGGAATCAAGGTTTCTGCCCTTGGACCTTCTTCTCCAATGTGTTTAGAAAAGGAGACGAGGAAAGAGGATGTGAGGAATCAAGGAAAGAAGAACTTTGAACCATAGAGACAACACAGAGGAGAATGCACCCTTGCCTTTCTTGAACTAACGCTCGCAATAGTATTTTCTTACTAGCGCTGACTTGGCTGATTAGTTACTTTATTGAGGAAAAATGTACTTAATATGCCTGTGATATGTAGTTGTCTCACCTAGCTATCTGAATATACTAACTACTGTGATATGTGGTTGTCCCACCTAGCTATCTGAATATACTAACTACTGTGATATGTGGTTGTCCCACCTAGCTATCTGAATATACTATCTACTGTGATATGTGGTTGTCCCACCTAGCTATCTGAATGTACTAACTACTGTGATATGTGGTTGTCCCACCTAGCTATCTGAATATACTAACTACTGTGATATGTGGTTGTCCCACCTAGCTATCTGAATATACTAACTACTGTGATATGTGGTTGTCCCACCTAGCTATCTGAATATACTAACTACTGTGATATGTGGTTGTCTCACCTAGCTATCTGAATATACTAACTACTGTGATATGTGGTTGTCTCATCTAGCTATCTGAAGATGAATATACTAACTAATGCGATATGTGGTTGTCCCACCTAGCTATCTGAAGGTGAATATACTAACTACTGTGATATGTGGTTGTCTCACCTAGCTATCTGAATATACTAACTACTGTGATATGTGGTTGTCCCACCTAGCTATCTGAATATACTATCTACTGTGATATGTGGTTGTCCCACCTAGCTATCTGAATGTACTAACTACTGTGATATGTGGTTGTCCCACCTAGCTATCTGAATATACTAACTACTGTGATATGTGGTTGTCCCACCTAGCTATCTGAATATACTAACTACTGTGATATGTGGTTGTCCCACCTAGCTATCTGAATATACTAACTACTGTGATATGTGGTTGTCTCACCTAGCTATCTGAATATACTAACTACTGTGATATGTGGTTGTCCCACCTAGCTATCTGAATATACTAACTACTGTGATATGTGGTTGTCTCACCTAGCTATCTGAATATACTAACTACTGTGATATGTGGTTGTCCCACCTAGCTATCTGAATGTACTAACTACTGTGATATGTGGTTGTCCCACCTAGCTATCTGAATGTACTAACTACTGTGATATGTGGTTGTCCCACCTAGCTATCTGAATATACTAACTACTGTGATATGTGGTTGTCTCACCTAGCTATCTGAAGATGAATATACTAACTACTGTGATATGTGGTTGTCCCACCTAGCTATCTGAATATACTAACTACTGTGATATGTGGTTGTCTCACCTAGCTATCTGAAGATGAATATACTAACTACTGTGATATGTGGTTGTCCCACCTAGCTATCTGAATGTACTAACTACTGTGATATGTGGTTGTCCCACCTAGCTATCTGAATATACTAACTACTGTGATATGTGGTTGTCCCACCTAGCTATCTGAATATACTAACTACTGTGATATGTGGTTGTCCCACCTAGCTATCTGAATATACTAACTACTGTGATATGTGGTTGTCCCACCTAGCTATCTGAAGGTGAATATACTAACTACTGTGATATGTGGTTGTCCCACCTAGCTATCTGAATATACTAACTACTGTGATATGTGGTTGTCCCACCTAGCTATCTGAATATACTAACTACTGTGATATGTGGTTGTCCCACCTAGCTATCTGAATATACTAACTACTGTGATATGTGGTTGTCCACCTAGCTATCTGAATGTACTAACTACTGTGATATGTGGTTGTCCCACCTAGCTATCTGAATGTACTAACTACTGTGATATGTGGTTGTCCCACCTAGCTATCTGAATATACTAACTACTGTGATATGTGGTTGTCCCACCTAGCTATCTGAATATACTAACTACTGTGATATGTGGTTGTCCCACCTAGCTATCTGAATATACTAACCTCTGCGATATGTGGTTGTCCCACCTAGCTATCTGAATATACTAACTACTGTGATATGTGGTTGCCCCACCTAGCTATCTGAATATACTAACCTCTGCGATATGTGGTTGTCTCACCTAGCTATCTGAATATACTAACTACTGTGATATGTGGTTGTCCCACCTAGCTATCTGAATATACTAACTACTGTGATATGTGGTTGCCCCACCTAGCTATCTGAATATACTAACCTCTGCGATATGTGGTTGTCTCACCTAGCTATCTGAATATACTAACTACTGTGATATGTGGTTGTCCCACCTAGCTATCTGAATATACTAACTACTGTGATATGTGGTTGCCCCACCTAGCTATCTGAATATACTAACCTCTGCGATATGTGGTTGTCTCACCTAGCTATCTGAATATACTAACTACTGTGATATGTGGTTGTCCCACCTAGCTATCTGAAGATGAATGTACTGAATACTGTGATATGTAGTTGTCTCATCTAGCTATCTGAATATACTAACTACTGTGATATGTAGTTGTCTCACCTAGCTATCTGAAGATGACTGTACTGACTACCGGGATATGTGGTTGTCTCACCTAGCTATCTGAAGATACTAACTACTGTGATATGTAGTTGTCTCACCTAGCTATCTGAATATACTAACTACTGTGATATGTGGTTGTCCCACCTAGCTAGAGATCTAGGATAGAGAGAGAGCCCTGAGAGGATAGAGAGAGAGCCCTGAGAGGATAGAGAGAGAGCCCTGAGAGGAGAGAGAGAGCCCTGAGAGGAGAGGGAGAGCCCTGAGAGGAGAGGGAGAGCCCTGAGAGGAGAGGGAGAGCCCTGAGAGGAGAGGGAGAGAGCCCTGTGAGAAGAGAGAGAGAGCCCTGTGAGAAGAGAGAGAGAGCCCTGAGAGGAGAGAGAGAGAGAGCCCTGAGGAGAGAGAGAGAGCCCTGAGAGGAGAGAGAGAGCCCTGAGAGGAGAGAGAGAGAGCCCTGAGGAGAGAGAGAGAGCCCAGATTGGAGAGAGAGAGCCCTGAGAGGAGAGAGAGAGTGCCCTGAGAGGAGAGAGAGAGTGCCCTGAGAGGAGAGAGAGAGAGCCCTGAGAGGAGAGGGAGAGCCCTGAGAGGAGAGGGAGAGCCCTGAGAGGAGAGGGAGAGCCCTGAGAGGAGAGGGAGAGAGCCCTGTGAGAAGAGAGAGAGAGCCCTGTGAGAAGAGAGAGAGAGCCCTGAGAGGAGAGAGAGAGAGAGCTCTGAGGGGAGAGAGAGAGAGCCCTGAGGGGAGAGAGAGAGAGCCCTGAGGGGAGAGAGAGAGAGCCCTGAGGAGAGAGAGAGAGCCCAGATTGGAGAGAGAGAGCCCTGAGAGGAGAGAGAGAGTGCCCTGAGAGGAGAGAGAGAGTGCCCTGAGAGGAGAGAGAGAGTGCCCTGAGAGGAGAGAGAGAGAGCCCTGAGAGGAGAGAGAGAGAGCCCTGAGAGGAGAGAGAGAGAGCCCTGAGAGGAGAGAGAGAGAGCCCTGAGAGGAGAGAGAGAGAGCCCTGAGAGGAGAGAGAGAGAGCCCTGAGAGGAGAGAGAGAGAGCCCTGAGAGGAGAGAGAGAGAGCCCTGAGAGAAGAGAGAGCGAGCCCTGAGAGGAGAGAGAGAGCCCTGAGAGGAGAGCGCTCCATAATGGCACCCTATATAGTGCACTGAATTTGGCCATAGAGGCTCTTTCATCCCCTATATAGTAGCCTAGTATACAGGTTGCCATGTTTTACGCAGCCCTGCCACTCCAGGGGCATTATTAGATAAGAGGTCAAAGGTTGAATGAAGACCACCGTAATGTCATCACGCAGCTGGAGATGAACCGCAACGCTGTCATATAACTTGCAAGGTCAGCTGTTTATGAAATATGAGGCTGAGGCTCATATGCCCTGTCCTCTATGGACGAGGCTAGTTTGACCCTCCTACTAGATACATGGAAAATAGCACTGGTTTCTAAATCAGATGGATCTATTCATGCCCTGTTGTGTGGAAGATGAGATGTTTTATAGATCACATCATCTGCACAGTGACTTACTATTGCCTACAGTAATGAACCATCAGGTATATAGCAGAGGGTATAGGAGGATGGACTCATTGAGAGAGAAAAATAAATCTTAGTGACTCGGGGAGCAATTGTAATCGGTTTTATCGCCGTCTCCTGTACTGACCTTCAGTCGCTATGACAACGACCTCGCCCAGCCCCCCCTCCCCTGTATCCCCTCGCTGCTCAGCCATTTGTCAGCCAGAGTCAGTTGCACGTCGTATGATATTCATGGCGTGTATGATTTAGTACATGTAATTCCAATACAGCTAGCAAACACACACATAGATATGAGGAGGAAGTAGGCCTATGAGACATGGAAATAGACTTGATAGCACCAGATGCTTCTTTTCAACATGTATTATTTATGGATCAATTTTACACCACGACCCAATTACACGGAGACAGTATTACTGTGTGTTAGACAGGCATTGAAGCTGCTACTGTCCCACCAACCATTCAGTAAGGGCATTCAGAAGTGTTTTCACCACAGATATGTTGTCTACAGTTTGCACCGGGTGCAAAGTTTTCAGCTTTTGTCAGTGTCACCTTGTTTACACACTCAAGTCTCAGCCATGTTTTTCTACATTTTTCTAAATCTGGACTGTCTTGTTCAATGAATGAATGAATGAATGAATGACTGTCTGTCTGTCTGTCTGTCTGTCTGTCTGTCTGTCTGTCTGTCTGTCTGTCTGTCTGTCTGTCTGTCTGTCTGTCTGTCTGTCTGTCTGTCTGTCTCTGGAGATAGCCACCAACCAGCAGCATTGATTATTTTCCTCTTGCTCTCTCCCTCCACCACTTCCACAGAGTCCTGATATAACAGACTTTACATTACTGTCTGTCTCCCTCCACCACTTCCACAGAGTCCTGATATAACAGACTTTACATTACTGTCTGTCTCCCTCCACCACTTCCACAGAGTCCTGATATAACAGACTTTACATTACTGTCTGTCTCCCTCCACCACTTCCACAGAGTCCTGATATAACAGACTTTATAATACTGTCTCTCTCCCTCCACCACTTCCACAGAGTCCTGATATAACAGACTTTATAATACTGTCTGTCTCCCTCCACCACTTCCACAGAGTCCTGATATAACATACTTTATAATACTGTCTGTCTCCCTCCACCACTTCCACAGAGTCCTGATATAACAGACTTTATAATACTGTCTGTCTCCCTCCACCACTTCCACAGAGTCCTGATATAACATACTTTACATTACTGTCTCTCTCTCTGTACCACTTCCACAGAGTCCTGATATAACAGACCTTACAATACTGTCTCTCTCTCCTCATCTTGAACGGCTTAAAGCTTATATGGGGGATAGACCGATAGATCTAACCCCTCCGTCACTGGTTTGTTCTGTGAGGACAGACACTGGGAGACGAGAAGCAAGTACAGGGAGTGAACATTTAATTAATAACGGACATGAAACGAAATAAGGACAGCGTCTGGACAAGGGGAACAAAACGATATTAATGCAGACACGGGGAAGAAACTAAGGAAGTGACAGATATAGGGGAAGCAATCAATAAGGTAATAGAGTCTAGGTGAGTTCCATGATGCGCTGATGCACGTAACGATGGTGACAGGTGTGCGTAATGACGGGTCGCCTGGCGCCCTGGAGCGCCAGAGAGGGGGAGCAGGAGCAGGCGTGACATGTTCAAATCTTTGGATTTAAATATTCAACTGGAATTTATGCCTGATGCTTCACTGAATGTTAAATAGGTGGTCCCACCGGCATTATCACGGGTCAAGAGATGTATATACTGTAGCTACAGATAAAGCGCTTAGATTTGCCTGAGGTTTATTCATTTATCAATGTCATCTCAGTCAATGACAACATTATTAGAGTTATTTATAACAGGGCGGCTCAGAGGGTAACTCAGTTTATTGGGGCTGAGTAAAGCTAGACTAGAGTGTTATAATGCTTCATAACAGGGCGGCTCATTGGATAACTCAGTTTATTGGGGCTCAGTAAAGCTAGACTAGAGTGTTATAATGCTGCATAAGAGGGCGGCTCAGAGGATAACTCAGTTTATTGGGGCTGAGTAAAGCTAGACTAGAGTGTTATAATGCTTCATAACAGGGCGGCTCATTGGGTAACTCAGTTTATTGGGGCTGAGTAAAGCTAGACTAGAGTGTTATAATGCTTCATAACAGGGCGGCTCATTGGGTAACTCAGTTTATTGGGGCTGAGTAAAGCTAGACTAGAGTGTTATAATGCTGCATAAGAGGGCGGCTCAGAGGATAACTCAGTTTATTGGGGCTGAGTAAAGCTAGACTAGAGTGTTATAATGCTTCATAACAGGGCGGCTCATTGGGTAACTCAGTTTATTGGGGCTGAGTAAAGCTAGACTAGAGTGTTATAATGCTTCATAACAGGCCGGTTCAGAGGATAACTCAGTTTATTGGGGCTGAGTAAAGATAGACTAGAGTGTTATAATGCTGCATAACAGGGCGGCTCATTGTGTAACTCAGTTTATTGGGGCTGAGTAAAGCTAGACTAGAGTGTTATAATGCTTCATAACAGGGCGGCTCATTGGGTAACTCAGTTTATTGGGGCTGAGTAAAGCTAGACTACAGGCCAGAGGCAGAGCTGACAACATTACATCAGACAGATGGATAACCCAACACTAACCACATTCACAACCTCTATAAAACGTACCATCACCCCATCAGTCAAAGAGAGCACTTAAGTCTAGGAGCAAAAGGCTCCTCAAAAGCTTCTACCCCCAAGTCATAAGACTGCTGAACAATTAATAAAATGGCCACCAGACTATTTACATTGTTCTCCCTCCCTTTTGTACACTGATGCTACTCGTTGTTTATTATTTATGCATAGTCACTTAACCCCTACCAACATGTACAAATTACCTCAACTAACCGCACACTGACTCGGTACCGGTACCCCTGTATATAGCCTCCACACTGACTCGGTACTGGTGCCCCCTGAATATAGCCTCCACACTGACTCGGTACCGGTACCCCCTGTATATAGCCTCCACACTGACTCGGTACTGGTGCCCCCTGTATATAGCCTCCACACTGACTCGGTACCGGTACCCCCTGTATATAGCCTCCACACTGACTCGGTACTGGTGCCCCCTGTATATAGCCTCCACACTGACTCGGTACCGGTACCCCCTGTATATAGCCTCCACACTGACTCGGTACTGGTGCCCTCTGTATATAGCCTCCACACTGACTCGGTACCGGTACCCCCTGTATATAGCCTCCACACTGACTCGGTACCGGTACCCCCTGTATATAGCCTCCACACTGACTCGGTACCGGTACCCCTGTATATAGCCTCCACACTGACTCGGTACCGGTACCCCCTGTATATAGCCTCCACACTGACTCGGTACCGGTACCCCTGTATATAGCCTCCACACTGACTCGGTACCGGTACCCCTGTATATAGCCTCCACACTGACTCGGTACCGGTACCCCTGTATATAGCCTCCACACTGACTCGGTACCGGTACCCCCTGTATATAGCCTCCACACTGACTCGGTACCGGTACCCCCTGTATATAGCCTCCACACTGACTCGGTACCGGTACCCCCTGTATATAGCCTCCACACTGACTCGGTACCGGTACCCCCTGTATATAGCCTCCACACTGACTCGGTACCGGTACCCCCTGTATATAGCACTCCACACTGAACTCGGTACCGGTACCCCCTGTATATAGCCTCCACACTGACTCGGTACCGGTACCCCCTGTATATAGCCTCCACACTTACTCGGTACCGGTACCCCCTGTATATAGCCTCCACACTGACTCGGTACCGGTACCCCCTGTATATAGCCTCCACACTTACTCGGTACCGGTACCCCCTGTATATAGCCTCCACACTTACTCGGTACCGGTACCCCCTGTATATAGCCTCCACACTGACTCGGTACCGGTACCCCCTGTATACCGGTACCCCCTGTATATAGCCTCCACACTGACTCGGTACCGGTACCCCCTGTATATAGCCTCCACACTGACTCGGTACCGGTACCCCCTGTATATAGCCTCCACACTTACTCGGTACCGGTACCCCCTGTATATAGCCTCGTTATTGTTATTCTTATTGAGTTACTTTTTATTCTTTTTTTTTTATTTTAGTCTTAGTTTAGTTAAAAAAAAAATCTTAACTCTTCTTAAAACTGCACTGTTGGTTAAGGGCTTGTAAGTAACCATTTCACGGTAAGGTCTACACACGGTAAGGTCTACACACGGTAAGGTCTACACACGGTAAGGTCTACACACGGTAAGGTCTACACACGGTAAGGTCTACACACGGTAAGGTCTATGTGACAAATAAAGTTTGATTTGATTTGAACAGCGCTGCAACGATACTCTCCCTGCACCGATACTCTCCCTGAACAGATACTCTCCCTGAACAGATACTCTCCCTGAACAGATACTCTCCCTGAACCGATACTCTCCCTGCACCGATACTCTCCCTGCACCGATACTCTCCCTGCACCGATACTCTCCCTGAACAGATACTCTCCCTGCACCGATACCTCCCAGCACCGATACTCTCCCTGAACAGATACTCTCCCTGCACCGAACTCTCCCTGAACAGATACTCTCCCTGCACCGATACTCTCCCTGCACCGATACTCTCCCTGCACCGATACTCTCCCTGAACCGATACTCTCCCTGAACAGATACTCTCCCTGCACAGATACTCTCCCTGAACAGATACTCTCCCTGCACCGATACTCTCCCTGCACCGATACTCTCCCTGCACCGATACTCTCCCTGAACAGATACTCTCCCTGAACAGATACTCTCCCTGCACCGATACTCTCCCTGAACAGATACTCTCCCTGCACCGATACTCTCCCTGCAAAGATACCTCCCGACAGATACTATCCTGAACAGATACTCTCCCTGCACCGATACTCTCCCTGCACCGATACTCTCCCTGAACAGATACTCTGCCTGCACAGATACTCCCCCTGAACAGATACTCTGCCTGCACAGATACTCTCCCTGAACAGATACTCTCCCTGAACAGATACTCTCCCTGAACAGATACTCTGCCTGCACAGATACTCTCCCTGAACAGATACTCTCCCTGAACAGATACTCTGCCTGCACAGATACTCTCCCTGAACAGATACTCTGCCTGCACAGATACTCTCCCTGCACAGATACTCTCCCTAACAGATACTCGCCTGACAGATACTCTCCCTGAACAGATACTCTGCCTGCACAGATACTCTCCCTGAACAGATACTCTGCCTGCACCGATACTCTCCCTGCACCGATACTCTCCCTGAACAGATACTCTCCCTGAACAGATACTCTCCCTGCACCGATACTCTCCCTGCACCGATACTCTCCCTGAACAGATACTCTCCCTGAACAGATACTCTCCCTGCACCGATACTCTCCCTGCACCGATACTCTCCCTGCACAGATACTCTCCCTGAACAGATACTCTCCCTGAACAGATACTCTCCCTGAACAGATACTCTGCCTGAACAGATACTCTGCCTGCACAGATACTCTCCCTGAACAGATACTCTCCCTGAAACGATACTCTGCTGCAAAGATACTCTCCCTGAACAAGATACTCTGCCTGCACAGATACTCTCCCTGCACGATACTCCCTGCACGATACTCTCCCTGCACCGATACTCCCTGCACAGATACTTCCTGAACAGATATCTCCCTGCACCGATACTCTCCCGACAGATACTCTCCTGCACAGATACTCTCCCTGAACAGATACTCTCCCTGAACAGATACTCTCCCTGAACAGATACTCTCCCTGAACAGATACTCTCCCTGAACAGATACTCTCCCTGAACAGATACTCTCCCTGAACAGATACTCTCCCTGAACAGATACTCTGCCTGCACCGATACTCTCCCTGCACCGATACTCTCCCTGCCGCCCTGTTATACTCTTGCCTGATTGTATTAGCCTTGTGTTGAAGATTTCAAAGCCCACACAACATAGACTCTCACCCTGTTAGTGCTCCTGTGCTACAGAGGATAATTGGAAAAGTATTGACCTGGGTGGGTGGGGTAGGTTTCTCAATGCCTCGGTAGCTAAAGTAATGTGTTATTTATCTCCACAACCCAGCCTCGTAGCCGTGAAAGAGTTACAATTACAAAAGTGATGTTTTGATGTCATTCGTCAATGTGTGAATGAACAACAATATCGGACCAAAGAACACACTATTCTAGGATTTGTCATAACAAATCAAATCAAAGTTTATTTGTCACGTGTGCCGAATACAACAGGTATTACCTCACAGTGAAATGCTTACTTACAGGCTCTAACCAATAGTGCAAACAAAGGTATTAGGTGAACGATAGGTAGGTAAAGAAATAAAATAACAGTAAAAAGACAGGCTATATCCCGTAGCGAGGCTATAAAAGTAGCGAGGCTACATACAGACACCGGTTAGTCAGGCTGATTGAGGTAGTATGTACATGTAGATATGGTTAAAGTGACTATGCATATATGACTT